>NC_048566.1:1525000-1562500 GCF_013265735.2 Oncorhynchus mykiss | reverse complement strand
TGATGAAGGGAGGGGGTAATTGATTCTGGACAAGGACAAGGATGAAGGGAGGGGGTAATTGATTCTGGACAAGGACAATGATGAAGGGAGGGTGTAATTGATTCTGGACAAGGACAATGATGAAGGGAGGGTGTAATTGATTCTGGACAAGGACAAGGATGAAGGGAGGGGGTAATTGATTCTGGACAAGGACAATGATGAAGGGAGGGGGTAATTGATTCTGGACAAGGACAAGGATGGAGGGAGGGGGTAATTGATTCTGGATAAGGACAAGGATGGAGGGAGGGGGTAATTGATTCTGGATAAGGACAAGGATGAAGGGAGGGGGTAATTGATTCTGGATAAGGACAAGGATGAAGGGAGGGGGTAATTGATTCTGGATAAGGACAAGGATGAAGGGAGGGGGGTAATTGATTCTGGATAAGGACAAAGACGAAGGGAGGGGGTAATTGATTCTGGATAAGGACAAGGATGGAGGGAGGGGGTAATTGATTCTGGATAAGGACAAGGATGGAGGGAGGGGGTAATTGATTCTGGATAAGGACAAGGATGGAGGGAGGGGGTAATTTATTCTGGATAAGGACAAGGATGGACGGAGGGGGTAATTGATTCTGGATAAGGACAAGGATGAAGGGAGGGGGTAATTGATTCTGGACAAGGACAATGATGGAGGGAGGGGGTAATTGATTCTGGATAAGGACAAGGATGAAGGGAGGGGGTAATTGATTCTGGATAAGGACAAGGATGAAGGGAGGGGGTAATTGATTCTGGATAAGGACAAGGATGGAGGGAGGGGGTAATTGATTCTGGACAAGGACAAGGATGAAGGGAGGGGGTAATTGATTCTGGACAAGGACAATGATGAAGGGAGGGGGGTAATTGATTCTGGATAAGGACAAGGATGAAGGGAGGGGGTAATTGATTCTGGATAAGGACAAGGATGAAGGGAGGGGGTAATTGATTCTGGACAAGTACAAGGATGAAGGGAGGGGGGTAATTGATTCTGGATAAGGACAAGGATGAAGGGAGGGGGTAATTGATTATGGACAAGGACAATGATGAAGGGAGGGGGTAATTGATTCTGGACAAGGACAATGATGAAGGGAGGGGGTAATTGATTCTGGACAAAGACAATGATGAAGGGAGGGGGTAATTGATTCTGGACAAGGACAATGATGAAGGGAGGGGGTAATTGATTCTGGACAAGGACAATGATGAAGGGAGGGTGTAACTGATTCTGGACAAGGACAAGGATGAAGGGAGGGGGTAATTGATTCTGGACAAGGACAATGATGAAGGGAGGGGGTAATTGATTCTGGACAAGGACAAGGATGAAGGGAGGGGGTAATTGATTCTGGACAAGGACAATGATGAAGGGAGGGGGTAATTGATTCTGGACAAAGACAATGATGAAGGGAGGGGGTAATTGATTCTGGACAAGGACAATGATGAAGGGAGGGGGTAATTGATTCTGGACAAGGACAATGATGAAGGGAGGGTGTAACTGATTCTGGACAAGGACAAGGATGAAGGGAGGGGGTAATTGATTCTGGACAAGGACAATGATGAAGGGAGGAGGTAATTGATTCTGGACAAGGACAAGGATGAAGGGAGGGGGTAATTGATTCTGGACAAGGACAATGATGAAGGGAGGGGGTAATTGATTCTGGACAAGGACAATGATGAAGGGAGGGGGTAATTGATTCTGGACAAGGACAATGATGAAGGGAGGGGGTAATTGATTCTGGACAAGGACAATGATGAAGGGAGGGGGTAATTGATTCTGGACAAGGACAAGGATGAAGGGAGGGGGTAATTGATTCTGGACAAGGACAATGATGAAGGGAGGGTGTAATTGATTCTGGACAAGGACAATGATGAAGAGAGGGTGTAATTGATTCTGGACAAGGACAAGGATGAAGGGAGGGGGTAATTGATTCTGGACAAGGACAATGATGAAGGGAGGGGGTAATTGATTCTGGACAAGGACAAGGATGGAGGGAGGGGGTAATTGATTCTGGATAAGGACAAGGATGGAGGGAGGGGGTAATTGATTCTGGATAAGGACAAGGATGAAGGGAGGGGGTAATTGATTCTGGATAAGGACAAGGATGAAGGGAGGGGGTAATTGATTCTGGATAAGGACAAGGATGAAGGGAGGGGGGTAATTGATTCTGGATAAGGACAAAGACGAAGGGAGGGGGTAATTGATTCTGGATAAGGACAAGGATGGAGGGAGGGGGTAATTGATTCTGGATAAGGACAAGGATGGAGGGAGGGGGTAATTGATTCTGGATAAGGACAAGGATGGAGGGAGGGGGTAATTTATTCTAGATAAGGACAAGGATGGACGGAGGGGGTAATTGATTCTGGATAAGGACAAGGATGGAGGGAGGGGGTAATTGATTCTGGACAAGGACAATGATGGAGGGAGGGGGTAATTGATTCTGGATAAGGACAAGGATGAAGGGAGGGGGTAATTGATTCTGGATAAGGACAAGGATGAAGGGAGGGGGTAATTGATTCTGGATAAGGACAAGGATGGAGGGAGGGGGTAATTGATTCTGGATAAGGACAAGGATGAAGGGAGGGGGGTAATTGATTCTGGATAAGGACAAGGATGAAGGGAGGGGGTAAATGATTCTGGATAAGGACAAGGATGGAGGGAGGGGTTAATTGATTCTGGATAAGGACAAGGATGGAGGGAGGGGGTAATTGATTCTGGATAAGGACAATGATGAAGGGAGGGGGTAATTGATTCTGGATAAGGACAAGGATGGAGGGAGGGGGTAATTGATTCTGGATAAGGACAAGGATGGAGGGAGGGGGTAATTGATTCTGGATAAGGACAATGATGAAGGGAGGGGGTAATTGATTCTGGATAAGGACAAGGATGAAGGGAGGGGGTAATTGATTCTGGACAAGGACAATGATGAAGGGAGGGGGTAATTGATTCTGGACAAGGACAATGATGAAGGGAGGGGGTAATTGATTCTGGACAAGGACAAGGATGGAGGGAGGGGGTAATTGATTCTGGATAAGGACAAGGATGGAGGGAGGGGGTAATTGATTCTGGATAAGGACAAGGATGAAGGGAGGGGGTAATTGATTCTGGATAAGGACAAGGATGAAGGGAGGGGGTAATTGATTCTGGATAAGGACAAGGATGGAGGGAGGGGGTAATTGATTCTGGATAAGGACAAGGATGGAGGGAGGGGGTAATTTATTCTGGATAAGGACAAGGATGGAGGGAGGGGGTAATTGATTCTGGATAAGGACAAGGATGGAGGGAGGGGGTAATTGATTCTGGACAAGGACAATGATGGAGGGAGGGGGTAATTGATTCTGGATAAGGACAAGGATGAAGGGAGGGGTAATTGATTCTGGATAAGGACAAGGATGAAGGGAGGGGGTAATTGATTCTGGATAAGGACAAGGATGGAGGGAGGGGGTAATTGATTCTGGATAAGGACAAGGATGAAGGGAGGGGGGTAATTGATTCTGGATAAGGACAAGGATGAAGGGAGGGGGTAATTGATTCTGGATAAGGACAAGGATGGAGGGAGGGGTTAATTGATTCTGGATAAGGACAAGGATGGAGGGAGGGGGTAATTGATTCTGGATAAGGACAATGATGAAGGGAGGGGGTAATTGATTCTGGATAAGGACAAGGATGGAGGGAGGGGGTAATTGATTCTGGATAAGGACAAGGATGGAGGGAGGGGGTAATTGATTCTGGATAAGGACAATGATGAAGGGAGGGGGTAATTGATTCTGGATAAGGACAAGGATGAAGGGAGGGGGTAATTGATTCTGGACAAGGACAATGATGAAGGGAGGGGGTAATTGATTCTGGACAAAGACGAAGGGAGGGGGTAATTGATTCTGGACAAGGATGAAGGGAGGTGGGGTAATTGATTCTGGACAAGGATGAAGGGGGGGGGGTAATTGATTCTGGACAAGGATGAAGGGAGGTGGGGTAATTGATTCTGGACAAGGATGAAGGGGGGGGGGGTAATTGTTCTGGACAAAGACGAAGGGAGGGGGTAATTGATTCTGGACAAAGACGAAGGGAGGGGGTAATTGATTCTGGACAAAGACGAAGGGAGGGGGTAATTGATTCTGGACAAGGATGAAGGGAGGTGGGGTAATTGATT
Organism: Oncorhynchus mykiss; assembly: GCF_013265735.2. Taxonomy (NCBI): domain Eukaryota; kingdom Metazoa; phylum Chordata; class Actinopteri; order Salmoniformes; family Salmonidae; genus Oncorhynchus; species Oncorhynchus mykiss. The sequence goes on along the minus strand of NC_048566.1, from coordinate 1,558,343 downwards.
CTGGACAAGGATGAAGGGAGGTGGGGTAATTGATTCTGGACAAGGATGAAGGGGGGGGGTAATTGTTCTGGACAAAGACGAAGGGAGGGGGTAATTGATTCTGGACAAAGACGAAGGGAGGGGGTAATTGATTCTGGACAAGGATGAAGGGGGGGGGGTTAATTGTTCTGGACAAGGATGAAGGGAGGGGGTAACCAGAGCTCTCCATTAGAGAAGAGAGAAGCGTGGATGATCCTGTATCATTCACCAGAGCTCTCCATTAGAGAAGCGTGGATGATCCTGTATCATTCACTAGAGCTCTCCATTAGAGAAGCGTGGAGGATCCTGTACCTTTTTAGAGGTGTACTTTTGTCTGCTGCTGCTGCTGCGGGGGCTGTGCACCAGGGGGTCCCTGTTCTCCTCCTTCTTGACCTTGTAGATCCGGACCAGCCAGTGTTCTGAGGTGAACGCCTCCTCCAGGTGTTTCAGCTTGATGTCCTTGTTACCGATCTCAGTGTTACGGGTCCGGTCGAAACCCGGCGGCGTCCGGAAGTCCAGCTGGAGGAGAGACGGACAGGCGGTGTGAGTGTTTGACAGTAAACTAGAGAGACGGACAGGGGGTGTGAGTGTTTGACAGTAAACTAGAGAGACGGACAGGGGGTGTGAGTGTTTGACAGTAAACTAGAGAGACGGACAGGGGGTGTGAGTGTTTGACAGTAAACTAGAGAGACGGACAGGCGGTGTGAGTGTTTGACAGTAAACTAGAGAGACGGGCAGGGGGTGTGAGTGTTTGACAGTAAACTAGAGAGACGGACAGGGGGTGTGAGTGTTTGACAGTAAACTAGAGAGACGGACAGGCGGTGTGAGTGTTTGACAGTAAACTAGAGAGACGGACAGGGGGTGTGAGTGTTTGACAGTAAACTAGAGAGACGGACAGGGGGTGTGAGTGTTTGACAGTAAACTAGAGAGACGGACAGGGGGTGTGAGTGTTTGACAGTAAACTAGAGAGACGGACAGGGGGTGTGAGTGTTTGACAGTAAACTAGAGAGACGGACAGAGGGTGTGAGTGTTTGACAGTAAACTAGAGAGACGGACAGGTGGTGTGAGTGTTTTACAGTAAACTAGAGAGACGGACAGGGGGTGTGAGTGTTTGACAGTAAACTAGAGAGACGGACAGGGGGTGTGAGTGTTTGACAGTAAACTAGAGAGACGGACAGGGGGTGTGAGTGTTTGACAGTAAACTAGAGAGACGGACAGGTGGTGTGAGTGTTTGACAGTAAACTAGAGAGACGGACAGGGGGTGTGAGTGTTTGACAGTAAACTAGAGAGACGGACAGGGGGTGTGAGTGTTTGACAGTAAACTAGAGAGACGCACAGGGGGTGTGAGTGTTTGACAGTAAACTAGAGAGACGGACAGGGGGTGTGAGTGTTTGACAGTAAACTAGAGAGACGGACAGGGGGTGTGAGTGTTTGACAGTAAACTAGAGAGACGGACAGGGGGTGTGAGTGTTTGACAGTAAACTAGAGAGACGGACAGGGGGTGTGAGTGTTTGACAGTAAACTAGAGAGACGGACAGGGGGTGTGAGTGTTTGACAGTAAACTAGAGAGACGGACAGGGGGTGTGAGTGTTTGACAGTAAACTAGAGAGACGGACAGGGGGTGTGAGTGTTTGACAGTAAACTAGAGAGATGGACAGGGGGTGTGAGTGTTTGACAGTAAACTAGAGAGACGGACAGGGGGTGTAAGTGTTTGACAGTAAACTAGAGGGGCTGTGTCAGGGCTTGACATCTCTGTGACAGTAAACTAGAGGTGCTGTGTCAGGGCTTGACATCTCTGTGACAGTAAACTAGAGAGACGGACAGGTGGTGTAAGTGTTTGACAGTAAACTAGAGGGGCTGTGTCAGGGCTTGACATCACTGTGACAGTAAACTAGAGGGGCTGTGTCAGGGCTTGACATCCCTGTGACAGTAAACTAGAGGGGCTGTGTCAGGGCTTGACATCTCTGTGACAGTAAACTAGAGGGGCTGTGTCAGGGCTTGACATCCCTGTGACAGTAAACTAGAGGGGCTGTGTCAGGGCTTGACATCTCTGTGACAGTAAACTAGAGGGGCTGTGTCAGGGCTTGACATCTCTGTGACAGTAAACTAGAGGGGCTGTGTCAGGGCTTGACATCTCTGTGACAGTAAACTAGAGGGGCTGTGTCAGGGCTTGACATCACTGTGACAGTAAACTAGAGGGGCTGTGTCAGGGCTTGACATCCCAGTGACAGTAAACTAGAGGGGCTGTGTCAGGGCTTGACATCTCTGTGACAGTAAACTAGAGGGGCTGTGTCAGGGCTTGACATCTCTGTGACAGTAAACTAGAGGGGCTGTGTCAGGGCTTGACATCCCTGTGACAGTAAACTAGAGGGGCTGTGTCAGGGCTTGACATCTCTGTGACAGTAAACTAGAGGGGCTGTGTCAGGGCTTGACAGCTCTGTGACAGTAAACTAGAGGGGCTGTGTCAGGGCTTGACATCTCTGTGACAGTAAACTCGAGGGGCTGTGGCAGGGCTTGACATCTCTGTGACAGTAAACTAGAGGGGCTGTGTCAGGGCTTGACATCCCTGTGAAGTGACAGTAAACTAGAGGTGCTGTGTCAGGGCTTGACATCCCTGTGAAGTGACAGTAAACTAGAGGAGCTGTGTCAGGGCTTGACATCTCTGTGCCAGTAAACTAGAGGGGCTGTGTCAGGGCTTGACATCTCTGTGACAGTAAACTAGAGGGGCTGTGTCAGGGCTTGACATCCCTGTGACAGTAAACTAGAGGGGCTGTGTCAGGGCTTGACATCTCTGTGACAGTAAACTAGAGGGGCTGTGTCAGGGCTTGACATCCCTGTGACAGTAAACTAGAGGGGCTGTGTCAGGGCTTGACATCTCTGTGACAGTAAACTAGAGGTGCTGTGTCAGGGCTTGACATCCCTGTGAAGTGACAGTAAACTAGAGGAGCTGTGTCAGGGCTTGACATCTCTGTGACAGTAAACTAGAGGGGCTGTGTCAGGGCTTGACATCTCTGTGACAGTAAACTAGAGGTGCTGTGTCAGGGCTTGACATCTCTGTGACAGTAAACTAGAGGGGCTGTGTCAGGGCTTGACATCTCTGTGACAGTAAACTAGAGGTGCTGTGTCAGGGCTTGACATCCCTGTGAAGTGACAGTAAACTAGAGGAGCTGTGTCAGGGCTTGACATCTCTGTGACAGTAAACTAGAGGGGCTGTGTCAGGGCTTGACATCTCTGTGACAGTAAACTAGAGGGGCTGTGTCAGGGCTTGACATCTCTGTGACAGTAAACTAGAGGTGCTGTGTCAGGGCTTGACATCCCTGTGAAGTGACAGTAAACTAGAGGAGCTGTGTCAGGGCTTGACATCTCTGTGACAGTAAACTAGAGGGGCTGTGTCAGGGCTTGACATCTCTGTGACAGTAAACTAGAGGGGCTGTGTCAGGGCTTGACATCCCTGTGAAGTGACAGTACATGGATGCATTAGGTCACAGTCCAGGTTCCTGGCAGTTCCAGGTCTCCAGTTCGGGGTGGTTTGTAAGTGCACACATACAGAGGAAGTGATATTACGTGACGGGGGGGTTGATACGGTAGAGTTGAACATCTCTAACCTGCATCTCTCCAAAGCGGTAGTACGACATCTTATACATCAGACAGTTGAGCAGGATGGGAGACCCCGCTTTGTCCACCCTAAACTCTCCCTGGGGGGTGAAGTAGTCACTCTCCTGAGGAGGGAACAGACAGACAGTTTAGTACTCTCATCCTGAGGAGGGAATAGACAGAGACAGACAGTTTAGTACCCACTCAGTTTACCTCACTCTGCGATCCTTATATAACCCACAGTTTACCTCACTTTGTGATCCTTATAGAGCTCAGTTTACCTCACTCTGCGATCCTTATATAGCCCACAGTTTACCTCACTTTGTGATCCTTATAGAGCTCAGTTTACCTCACTCTGTGATGCTTATATAGCTCAGTTTACCTCACTCTGTGATCCTGATATACCCCACAGTTTACCTCACTCTGTGATCCTGATATACCCCACAGTTTACCTCACTCTGTGATCCTGATATACCCCACAGTTTACCTCACTCTGCGATCCTTATATAGCTCACAGTTTACCTCACTCTGTGATCCTTATATAGCCCACAGTTTACCTCACTCTGTGATCCTGATATACCCCACAGTTTACCTCACTCTGTGATCCTGATATACCCCACAGTTTACCTCACTCTGCGATCCTTATATAGCTCACAGTTTACCTCACTCTGTGATCCTTATATAGCCCACAGTTTACCTCACTCTGTGATCCTTATATACCCCACAGTTTACCTCACTCTGTGATCCTTATATAGCTCACAGTTTACCTCACTCTGTGATCCTTATATAGCCCACAGTTTACCTCACTCTGCGATCCTTATAGAGCTCAGTTTACCTCACTCTGTGATCCTTATATAGCTCAGTTTACCTCACTCTGTGATCCTTATAGAAATCAGTTTACCTCACTCTGTGATCCTTATATAGCTCACAGTTTACCTCACTACCGATCCTTATATAGCCCACAGTTTACCTCACTCTGCGATCCTTATATAGCCCACAGTTTACCTCACTCTGTGATCCTTATATACCCCACAGTTTACCTCACTCTGCGATCCTTATAGAGCTCAGTTTACCTCACTCTGTGATCCTTATAGAGCTCAGTTTACCTCACTCTGCGATCCTTATAGAGCTCAGTTTACCTCACTCTGCGATCCTTATATACCCCTCAGTTTACCTCACTCTGCGATCCTTATATAGCCCACAGTTTACCTCACTCTGCGATCCTTATATAGCCCACAGTTTACCTCACTCTGTGATCCTTATAGAGCTCAGTTTACCTCACTCTGCGATCCTTATAGAGCTCAGTTTACCTCACTCTGCGATCCTTATATACCCCTCAGTTTACCTCACTCTGCGATCCTTATATACCCCTCAGTTTACCTCACTCTGCGATCCTTATATAGCCCACAGTTTACCTCACTCTGCGATCCTTATATAGCCCACAGTTTACCTCACTCTGCGATCCTTATATACCCCTCAGTTTACCTCACTCTGTGATCCTTATAGAGCTCAGTTTACCTCACTCTGTGATCCTTATATAGCTCAGTTTACCTCACTCTGTGATCCTTATATAGCCCACAGTTTACCTCACTCTGTGATCCTTATAGAGCTCAGTTTACCTCACTCTGTGATCCTTATATAGCCCACAGTTTACCTCACTCTGTGATCCTTATATACCCCACAGTTTACCTCACTCTGTGATCCTTATATAGCTCACAGTTTACCTCACTCTGTGATCCTTATATAGCCCACAGTTTACCTCACTCTGCGATCCTTATAGAGCTCAGTTTACCTCACTCTGTGATCCTTATATAGCTCAGTTTACCTCACTCTGTAATCCTTATAGAGCTCAGTTTACCTCACTCTGTGATCCTTATATAGCTCACAGTTTACCTCACTCTCCGATCCTTATATAGCCCACAGTTTACCTCACTCTGCGATCCTTATATAGCCCACAGTTTACCTCACTCTGTGATCCTTATATACCCCACAGTTTACCTCACTCTGCGATCCTTATAGAGCTCAGTTTACCTCACTCTGTGATCCTTATAGAGCTCAGTTTACCTCACTCTGCGATCCTTATAGAGCTCAGTTTACCTCACTCTGCGATCCTTATATACCCCTCAGTTTACCTCACTCTGCGATCCTTATATAGCCCACAGTTTACCTCACTCTGCGATCCTTATATAGCCCACAGTTTACCTCACTCTGTGATCCTTATAGAGCTCAGTTTACCTCACTCTGCGATCCTTATAGAGCTCAGTTTACCTCACTCTGCGATCCTTATATACCCCTCAGTTTACCTCACTCTGCGATCCTTATATACCCCTCAGTTTACCTCACTCTGCGATCCTTATATAGCCCACAGTTTACCTCACTCTGCGATCCTTATATAGCCCACAGTTTACCTCACTCTGCGATCCTTATATACCCCTCAGTTTACCTCACTCTGTGATCCTTATAGAGCTCAGTTTACCTCACTCTGTGATCCTTATATAGCTCAGTTTACCTCACTCTGTGATCCTTATATAGCCCACAGTTTACCTCACTCTGTGATCCTTATAGAGCTCAGTTTACCTCACTCTGTGATCCTTATATAGCTCACAGTGGTAGTTACAGCTCACCAATACTTGTTTTTTTTTAAAACATGATGGTTTAAAGGCTGCTGTCTCTCACCCTGATCTCTTTGGGATGCTCTCCCTCTGTAGCTAACAGTGGAAGCATCACCTCACCACTACACTAAGTTCTTCCTCACCCTGATCTCTTTAGGATGCTCTCCCTCTGCGATCCGCACCATCCACAGGAACTTGTTGATGTCATCACCAGAGTAGCCAATCACGCCACCGAAGATAATAAGCACATAGTCCACGTCCAAAGACCTCATGATCTCATACGCTGCACTCTCATTGGACGACATGGCCTTCCCCACCTGAACACACAGAGACAGAGACAGAGAGAGGAGGAGGAGGGAGAGAGAGACAGAGAGGAGGGGGAGAGAGAGAGACAGAGATGATGGGGAGAGAGAGAGAGAGAGAGAGGAGGGGGAGAGAGAGAGAGAGATGATGGGGAGAGAGAGAGAGAGAGAGAGGAAGAGGGGGAGGGAGGGAAAGAGAGAGCAAGAGAGAGGAGGGAGAGAGAGAGAGAGAGAGGGGGGAGGGAGAGAGCGAGAGTGAGAGAGAGAGAGGAGGGGGAGAGAGAGAGAGGAGGGGGAGAGAGAGAGCGAGGATGAATAACACAGGTCCACATGGTGGCGCCAGAGACACATTCTTCTTTTGCCTCCTAAAAAACTATGTTGATATTTAAGAGCCATGTGAAATTGATTACATTTTAGATTCATTAATACATTTATTGTTTTTGATTGATTGATCGAATGTGAAACTAATGTGAAATGCACTTTAAAATAAAGTTTGAGTCATTGACTGACTGATCAAGATCCAATAATTGCCGGGAGATCAATCCAAGCAGCTACAGGGGAGATCTCTCTCTCTCTCTCTCTCTGTGTGATTTCACAGGGAAGAACTCAAAGAATCAATGTTTCCATGTCCTTTATATAGTGGGAGGTCATATTGTTTACACAACTGGTATTTTACACAAGCAACCGTTCCAGAACACCTTGTGTTGGGATGCAGACATACCAGGAGTCTATGGAAGACACATCCCTGTCCAACACACACTATTTATTTAACCAGGCAAGTCAGTTAAGAACAAATTCTTATTTTCAATGAAGGCCTAGGAACAGTGGGTTAACTGCCTTGTTCAGGGGAACAGTGGGCTAACTGCCTTGTTCAGGGGAACAGTGGGCTAACTGACTTGGTCAGGGGAACAGTGGGTTAACTGCCTTGTTCAGGGGAACAGTGGGCTAACTGCCTTGTTCAGGGGAACAGTGGGTTAACTGCCTTGTTCAGGGGAACAGTGGGTTAACTGACTTGTTCAGGGGAACAGTGGGCTAACTGCCTTGTTCAGGGGAACAGTGGGTTAACTGCCTTGTTCAGGGGAACAGTGGGCTAACTGACTTGGTCAGGGGAACAGTGGGTTAACTGCCTTGTTCAGGGGAACAGTGGGCTAACTGCCTTGTTCAGGGGAACAGTGGGTTAACTGCCTTGTTCAGGGGAACAGTGGGTTAACTGACTTGTTCAGGGGAACAGTGGGCTAACTGCCTTGTTCAGGGGAACAGTGGGTTAACTGCCTTGTTCAGGGGAACAGTGGGTTAACTGCCTTGTTCAGGGGAACAGTGGGTTAACTGCCTTGTCCAGGGGAACAGTGGGCTAACTGCCTTGTTCAGGGGAACAGTGGGCTAACTGACTTGGTCAGGGGAACAGTGGGTTAACTGCCTTGTTCAGGGGAACAGTGGGTTAACTGCCTTGTTCAGGGGAACAGTGGGTTAACTGTCTTGTTCAGGGGAACAGTGGGTTAACTGACTTGTTCAGGGGAACAGTGGGCTACCTGCCTTGTTCAGGGGAACAGTGGGTTAACTGACTTGGTCAGGGGAACAGTAGGCTAACTGCCTTGTTCAGGGGAACAGTGGGTTAACTGCCTTGTTCAGGGGAACAGTGGGTTAACTGACTTGTTCAGGGGAACAGTGGGTTAACTGTCTTGTTCAGGGGAACAGTGGGTTAACTGCCTTGTTCAGGGGAACAGTGGGTTAACTGCCTTGTTCAGGGGAACAGTGGGCTAACTGCCTTGTTCAGGGGGACCTTGGGTTAACTGCCTTGTTCAGGGGAACAGTGGGCTAACTGCCTTGTTCAGGGGAACAGTGGGCTAACTGCCTTGTTCAGGGGAACAGTGGGTTAACTGCCTTGTTCAGGGGAACAGTGGGCTAACTGCCTTGTTCAGGGGAACAGTGGGCTAACTGCCTTGTTCAGGGGAACAGTGGGTTAACTGCCTTGTTCAGGGGAACAGTGGGTTAACTGCCTTGTTCAGGGGAACAGTGGGTTAACTGCCTTGTTCAGGGGAACAGTGGGCTAACTGCCTTGTTCAGGGGAACAGTGGGTTAACTGTCTTTATCAGGGGAACAGTGGGGTAAACTGCCTTGTTCAGAGGAACAGTGGGTTAACTGCCTTGTTCAGGGGAACAGTGGGTTAACTGCCTTGTTCAGGGGAACAGTGGGCTAACTGCCTTGTTCAGGGGAACCTTGGGTTAACTGCCTTGTTCAGGGGAACAGTGGGCTAACTGCCTTGTTCAGGGGAACAGTGGGCTAACTGCCTTGTTCAGGGGAACCTTGGGTTAACTGCCTTGTTCAGGGGAACAGTGGGCTAACTGCCTTGTTCAGGGGAACAGTGGGTTAACTGCCTTGTTCAGGGGAACAGTGGGTTAACTGCCTTGTTCAGGGGAACAGTGGGTTAACTGCCTTGTTCAGGGGAACAGTGGGTTAACTGCCTTGTTCAGGGGAACAGTGGGCTAACTGCCTTGTTCAGGGGAACAGTGGGTTAACTGCCTTGTTCAGGGGAACAGTGGGCTAACTGCCTTGTTCAGGGGAACAGTGGGTTAACTGCCTTGTTCAGGGGAACAGTGGGTTAACTGCCTTGTTCAGGGGAACAGTGAGTTAACTGCCTTGTTCAGGGGAACAGTGGGTTAACTGCCTTGTTCAGGGGAACAGTGGGTTAAATGCCTTGTTCAGGGGAACAGTGGGTTAACTGCCTTGTTCAGGGGCAGAACCACAGTTGCAAGATCGAATCCCCAACCTTGTCTTCCCCTTGAGAAGTGACAACAGCTCACTTCATATTCCGACATCACATTAGGGTATGGGTCTTTACCAGTGCTATATGACTGTTGTTCCAGGTGTTGTTGTCCACTAGCGTGGTCCGATTGGCCATCCCTGCTATCTGATAGCCATAGTCCCACCACGACATCACTCTGGCCTGCTCCTCTGTGTTCTGCCTTAGCCAATAGTAGGCCTCGCGGAAATCATCTAGAATATTCCTCGACCTGGGTAGAGAAGAGTGGAGAGAAACACAGAGAGAGAACTCATTTATTAAGGACTGGGACTGTTTACAAGTTCCTAGCGATTCCATAAAGCTTATTATATTCTTCTGTGGTTTGGTGAGAGAGAGAGAAACAGAGAGAGAAACAACTAGAGAGAAACAGAGAGAGAGAAACAGAGAGAGAAACAACTAGAGAGAGAGAAACAGAGAGAGAAACAGAGAGAGAAACAACTAGAGAGAGAGAAACAACTAGAGAGAGAGAAACAGAGAGAGAAACAACTAGAGAGAGAGAAACAGACAGAGAGAAACAACTAGAGAGAGAGAAACAGAGAGAGAGAAACAACTAGAGAGAGAGAAACAGAGAGAGAAACAACTAGAGAGAGAAACAGACAGAGAAACAACTAGAGAGAGAGAAACAGAGAGAGAAACAACTAGAGAGAGAGAAACAGAGAGAGAAACAACTAGAGAGAAACAGAGAGAGAGAAACAGACAGAGAAAGAGAGAGAGAAACAGAGAGAAAGAGAAACACAGAGAGAGAAACAGAGAGAAAGAGAGAGAGAGACACATTAGGAAATGACAGTTCCAGAGGAAACTAATCAACTGAAGAGAGTGTGTGTATATGTGTGTGTGTGTATGTGTGTGTGTGTGTGTGTGTGTATATATGTGTGTATATGTGTGTGTAGTCTTACCCATCGTTGTTATAAGAGGCCAGTACAACACTAGGGCTGGAGTAGGCGTTACTAGTAACCCAGGTGCAGTGGACAGCGAACATCATGAGCAGCATCAACATCAACATGGTGACGATACTCTTAATGTTGGGCCCCAGACCTTCCTCTGTCTTCTCCTGCTCTGAGACGTGCTTACGGACCTTCCCTGCCTGCAGAGGGAGACAGGAACTCACAGATATCAGTCACACATCACTAAAACCCCTGCAAATATGGCACGTTTAGTCAAATATCAGAACTGCAAATCCCTCTTTTCATATGCAGTGACACCAAAAACATATAGACAATCCGTTTGTGGGAAGACACATCTAATAGATATCAGTTTACTTCATGTTAGGAAAATGTCAACAGCTCTTGCTAATACCAATATGAGATCCTCATCAACTGTCCCGACAAAGATATGAGTTACCAAAATCTACACCAGTAGTGTACTTTAAACCAAAACAAATTGTATTGGTCACATATTGAAATATGTGACCATTAACATCTGTTAAATATGGACCAATAACATCTGTTAAATATGGACCAATAACATCTGTTAAATATGGACCAATAACATCTGTTAAATATGTGACCAATAACATCTGTTAAATATGGACCAATAACATCTGTTAAATATGGACCAATAACATCTGTTAAATATGGACCAATAACATCTGTTAAATATGGACCAATAACATCTGTTAAATATGGACCAATAACATCTGTTAAATATGGACCAATAACATCTGTTAAATATGGACCAATAACATCTGTTAAATATGGACCAATAACATCTGTTAAATATGTGTATGGACCAATAACATCTGTTAAATATGGACCAATAACATCTGTTAAATATGTGTCTGGACCAATAACATATGTTAAATATGGACCAATAACATCTGTTAAATATGGACCAATAACATCTGTTAAATATGGACCAATAACATCTGTTAAATATGGACCAATAACATCTGTTAAATATGGACCAATAACATCTGTTAAATATGGACCAATAACATCTGTTCAATATGGACCAATAACATATGTTAAATATGGACCAATAACATCTGTTAAATATGGACCAATAACATCTGTTAAATATGTGTATGGACCAATAACATCTGTTAAATATGGACCAATAACATCTGTTAAATATGTGTCTGGACCAATAACATCTGTTAAATATGGACCAATAACATCTGTTAAATATGGACCAATAACATCTGTTAAATATGGACCAATAACATCTGTTAAATATGGACCAATAACATCTGTTAAATATGGACCAATAACATCTGTTAAATATGGACCAATAACATCTGTTAAACATGGCCCAATAACATCTGTTAAATATGTGTCTGGACCAATAACATCTGTTAAATAAGGACCAATAACATCTGTTAAATATGGACCAATAACATCTGTTAAATATGGACCAATAACATCTGTTAAATATGTGTCTGGACCAATAACATCTGTTAAATAAGGACCAATAACATCTGTTAAATATGGACCAATAACATCTGTTAAATATGGACCAATAACATCTGTTAAATATGGACCAATAACATCTGTTAAATATGGACCAATAACATCTGTTAAATATGGACCAATAACATCTGTTAAATATGGACCAATAACATCTGTTAAATATGTGACCAATAACATCTGTTAAATATGGACCAATAACATCTGTTATATATGGACCAATAACATCTGTTAAATATGGACCAATAACATCTGTTAAATATGTGACCAATAACATCTGTTAAATATGGACCAATAACATCTGTTAAATATGGACCAATAACATCTATTAAATATGGACCAATAACATCTGTTAAACATGGCCCAATAACATCTGTTAAATATGTGTCTGGACCAATAACATCTGTTAAATAAGGACCAATAACATCTGTTAAATATGGACCAATAACATCTGTTAAATATGGACCAATAACATCTGTTAAATATGGACCAATAACATCTGTTAAATATGTGTCTGGACCAATAACATCTGTTAAATAAGGACCAATAACATCTGTTAAATATGGACCAATAACATCTGTTAAATATGGACCAATAACATCTGTTAAATATGGACCAATAACATCTGTTAAATATGGACCAATAACATCTGTTAAATATGGACCAATAACATCTGTTAAATATGGACCAATAACATCTGTTAAATATGGACCAATAACATCTGTTATATATGGACCAATAACATCTGTTAAATATGGACCAATAACATCTGTTAAATATGGACCAATAACATCTGTTAAATATGTGACCAATAACATCTGTTAAATATGTGACCAATAACATCTGTTAAATATGTGACCAATAACATCTGTTAAATATGGACCAATAACATCTGCTAAATATGGACCAATAACATCTGTTAAATATGTGACCAATAACATCTGTTAAATATGTGACCAATAACATCTGTTAAATATGGACCAATAACATCTGCTAAATATGGACCAATAACATCTGTTAAATATGGACCAATAACATCTGTTAAATATGGACCAATAACATCTGTTAAATATGTGACCAATAACATCTGTTAAATATGGACCAATAACATCTGTTAAATATGGACCAATAACATCTGTTAAATATGGACCAATAACATCTGTTAAATATGGACCAATAACATCTGTTAAATATGTGACCAATAACATCTGTTAAATATGTGTCTGGAACAATAACATCTGTTAAATATGGACCAATAACATCTGTTAAATATGGACCAATAACATCTGTTAAATATGGACCAATAACATCTGTTAAATATGGACCAATAACATCTGTTAAATATGGACCAATAACATCTGTTAAATATGGACCAATAACATCTGTTATATATGGACCAATAACATCTGTTAAATATGGACCAATAACATTGTTAAATATGGACCAATAACATCTGTTAAATATGTGTCTGGAACAATAACATCTGTTAAATATGGACCAATAACATCTGTTAAATATGGACCAATAACATCTGTTAAATATGGACCAATAACATCTGTTAAATATGGACCAATAACATCTGTTAAATATGGACCAATAACATCTGTTAAATATGGACCAATAACATCTGTTATATATGGACCAATAACATCTGTTAAATATGGACCAATAACATTGTTAAATATGGACCAATAACATCTGTTAAATATGGACCAATAACATCTGTTAAATATGGACCAATAACATCTGTTAAATATGGACCAATAACATCTGTTAAATATGGACCAATAACATCTGTTAAATATGGACCAATAACATCTGTTAAATATGTGACCAATAACATCTGTTAAATATGTGACCAATAACATCTGTTAAATATGTGACCAATAACATCTGTTAAATATGTGTCTGGACCAATAACATCTGTTAAATATGGACCAATAACATCTGTTAAATATGGACCAATAACATCTGTTAAATATGTGACCAATAACATCTGTTAAATATGTGACCAATAACATCTGTTAAATATGTGACCAATAACATCTGTTAAATATGGACCAATAACATCTGTTAAATATGTGTCTGGACCAATAACATCTGTTAAATATGGACCAATAACATCTGTTAAATATGGACCAATAACATCTGTTAAATATGGACCAATAACATCTGTTAAATATGGACCAATAACATCTGTTAAATATGGACCAATAACATCTGTTATATATGGACCAATAACATCTGTTAAATATGGACCAATAACATCTGTTAAATATGTGTCTGGACCAATAACATCTGTTAAATATGGACCAATAACATCTGTTAAATATGGACCAATAACATCTGTTAAATATGGACCAATAACATCTGTTAAATATGGACCAATAACATCTGTTAAATATGGACCAATAACATCTGTTAAATATGGACCAATAACATCTGTTAAATATGGACCAATAACATCTGTTAAATATGGACCAATAACATCTGTTAAATATGGACCAATAACATCTGTTCAATATGGACCAATAACATATGTTAAATATGGACCAATAACATCTGTTAAATATGGACCAATAACATCTGTTAAATATGTGTATGGACCAATAACATCTGTTAAATATGGACCAATAACATCTGTTAAATATGTGTCTGGACCAATAACATCTGTTAAATATGGACCAATAACATCTGTTAAATATGGACCAATAACATCTGTTAAATATGGACCAATAACATCTGTTAAATATGGACCAATAACATCTGTTAAATATGGACCAATAACATCTGTTAAATATGGACCAATAACATCTGTTAAACATGGCCCAATAACATCTGTTAAATATGTGTCTGGACCAATAACATCTGTTAAATAAGGACCAATAACATCTGTTAAATATGGACCAATAACATCTGTTAAATATGGACCAATAACATCTGTTAAATATGTGTCTGGACCAATAACATCTGTTAAATAAGGACCAATAACATCTGTTAAATATGGACCAATAACATCTGTTAAATATGGACCAATAACATCTGTTAAATATGGACCAATAACATCTGTTAAATATGGACCAATAACATCTGTTAAATATGGACCAATAACATCTGTTAAATATGGACCAATAACATCTGTTAAATATGTGACCAATAACATCTGTTAAATATGTGACCAATAACATCTGTTAAATATGGACCAATAACATCTGTTATATATGGACCAATAACATCTGTTAAATATGGACCAATAACATCTGTTAAATATGTGACCAATAACATCTGTTAAATATGGACCAATAACATCTGTTAAATATGGACCAATAACATCTATTAAATATGGACCAATAACATCTGTTAAACATGGCCCAATAACATCTGTTAAATATGTGTCTGGACCAATAACATCTGTTAAATAAGGACCAATAACATCTGTTAAATATGGACCAATAACATCTGTTAAATATGGACCAATAACATCTGTTAAATATGGACCAATAACATCTGTTAAATATGTGTCTGGACCAATAACATCTGTTAAATAAGGACCAATAACATCTGTTAAATATGGACCAATAACATCTGTTAAATATGGACCAATAACATCTGTTAAATATGGACCAATAACATCTGTTAAATATGGACCAATAACATCTGTTAAATATGGACCAATAACATCTGTTAAATATGGACCAATAACATCTGTTAAATATGGACCAATAACATCTGTTATATATGGACCAATAACATCTGTTAAATATGGACCAATAACATCTGTTAAATATGGACCAATAACATCTGTTAAATATGTGACCAATAACATCTGTTAAATATGTGACCAATAACATCTGTTAAATATGTGACCAATAACATCTGTTAAATATGGACCAATAACATCTGCTAAATATGGACCAATAACATCTGTTAAATATGGACCAATAACATCTGTTAAATATGGACCAATAACATCTGTTAAATATGTGACCAATAACATCTGTTAAATATGGACCAATAACATCTGTTAAATATGTGACCAATAACATCTGTTAAATATGGACCAATAACATCTGTTAAATATGTGTCTGGAACAATAACATCTGTTAAATATGGACCAATAACATCTGTTAAATATGGACCAATAACATCTGTTAAATATGGACCAATAACATCTGTTAAATATGGACCAATAACATCTGTTAAATATGGACCAATAACATCTGTTAAATATGGACCAATAACATCTGTTATATATGGACCAATAACATCTGTTAAATATGGACCAATAACATTGTTAAATATGGACCAATAACATCTGTTAAATATGGACCAATAACATCTGTTAAATATGGACCAATAACATCTGTTAAATATGGACCAATAACATCTGTTAAATATGGACCAATAACATCTGTTAAATATGGACCAATAACATCTGTTAAATATGTGACCAATAACATCTGTTAAATATGTGACCAATAACATCTGTTAAATATGTGACCAATAACATCTGTTAAATATGGACCAATAACATCTGTTAAATATGTGTCTGGACCAATAACATCTGTTAAATATGGACCAATAACATCTGTTAAATATGGACCAATAACATCTGTTAAATATGGACCAATAACATCTGTTAAATATGGACCAATAACATCTGTTAAATATGGACCAATAACATCTGTTATATATGGACCAATAACATCTGTTAAATATGGACCAATAACATCTGTTAAATATGTGTCTGGACCAATAACATCTGTTAAATATGGACCAATAACATCTGTTAAATATGGACCAATAACATCTGTTAAATATGGACCAATAACATCTGTTAAATATGGACCAATAACATCTGTTAAATATGGACCAATAACATCTGTTAAATATGGACCAATAACATCTGTTAAATATGGACCAATAACATCTGTTAAATATGGACCAATAACATCTGTTAAATATGGACCAATAACATCTGTTAAATATGTGTATGGACCAATAACATCTGTTAACAGATGTTATTGGTCCATATATAACAGATGTTATTGGTCCATATATAACAGATGTTATTGGTCACATATTTAACAGATGTTATTGGTCCATATTTAACAGATGTTATTGGTCCATATTTAACAGATGTTATTGGTCCATATTTAACAGATGTTATTGGTCCATATTTAACAGATGTTATTGGTCCATATATAACAGATGTTATTGGTCCATATTTAACAGATGTTATTGGTCCATATTTAACAGGTGTTATTGGTCCATATTTAACAGATGTTATTGGTCCATATTTAACAGATGTTATTGGTCCATATATAAAAGATGTTATTGGTCACAGAGAGCCTCTAGTCATACTTTATCATAGAGGTTTCCAGAGAGCCTCTAGTCATACCTTATCATAGAGGTTTCCAGAGAGCCTCTAGTCATACCTTATCATAGAGGTTTCCAGAGAGCCTCTAGTCATACCTTATCATAGAGGTTTCCAGAGAGCCTCTAGTCATACTTTATCATAGAGGTTTCCAGAGAGCCTCTAGTCATACCTTATCATAGAGGTTTCCAGAGAGCCTCTAGTCATACCTTATCATAGAGGTTTCCAGAGAGCCTCTAGTCATACCTTATCATCGAGGTTTCCAGAGAGCCTCTAGTCATCCTCATACCTTATCATAGAGGTTTCCAGAGGGCCTCTAGTCATCCTCATACCTTATCATAGAGGTTTCCAGAGAGCCTCTAGTCATCCTCATACCTTATCATAGAGGTTTCCAGAGAGCCTCTAGTCATCCTCAAATCTTATCATAGAGGTTTCCAGAGGGCCTCTAGTCATCCTCAAACCTTATCATAGAGGTTTCCAGAGAGCCTCTAGTCATACCTTATCATATAGGTTTCCAGAGGGCCTCTAGTCATCCTCAAACCTTATCATAGAGGTTTCCAGAGGGCCTCTAGTCATCCTCAAATCTTATCATAGAGGTTTCCAGAGAGCCTCTAGTCATACCTTATCATAGAGGTTTCCAGAGTTCCTCTTGTCGTCCTCATCACTACTGTCCTCTATGGGAGGGCTCTCCCTCTTCATGTCGTCCCCTAAGTAGTGTTCAAACACGCTGGAGAAGGCTATAGCTGACAGCATACACACTACAGGGGTCAGGGTCAGCATCAGACGGACCATCACTCCAGCAAAGTAGACAGCACTGATGGCATACAGCGCCACTAGGGGGGGAGAGAGAGCAGGGTTAGAGTTTAATATACTGGGTTAGAGTTTAATATACTGGGTTAGGGTTTAATATACTGATGGCACACAGGGCCACTAGGGGGAGACAGAGAGCAGGGTTAGAGTTTAATATACTGGGTTAGGGTTTAATATACTGGGTTAGGGTTTAATATACTGGGTTAGAGTTTAATACACTGGGTTAGAGTTTAATATACTGGGTTAGGGTTTAATATACTGATGGCATACAGGGCCACTAGGGGGAGACAGAGAGCAGGGTTAGAGTTTAATATACTGGGTTAGGGTTTAATATACTGGGTTAGGGTTTAATATACTGGGTTAGGGTTTAATATACTGGGTTAGAGTTTAATATACTGGGTTAGAGTTTAATATACTGGGTTAGGGTTTAATATACTGATGGCATACAGGGCCACTAGGGGGAGACAGAGAGCAGGGTTAGAGTTTAATATACTGGGTTAGGGTTTAATATACTGGATTAGGGTTTAATATACTGGGTTAGGGTTTAATATACTGGGTTAGGGTTTAACACACTGGGTTAGGGTTTAATATACTGGGTTAGGGTTTAATATACTGGGTTAGGGTTTAACACACTGGGTTAGGGTTTAATATACTGGGTTAGGGTTTAACACACTGGGTTAGGGTTTAATATACTGGGTTAGGGTTTAATATACTGGGTTAGAGTTTAATATACTGGGTTAGGGTTTAATATACTGGGTTAGGGTTTAATATACTGGGTTAGGGTTTAACACACTGGGTTAGGGTTTAATATACTGGGTTAGAGTTTAATATACTGGGTTAGGGTTTAACACACTGGGTTAGGGTTTAATATACTGGGTTAGAGTTTAATATACTGGGTTAGGGTTTAATATACTGATGGCATACAGGGCCACTAGGGGGAGACAGAGAGCAGGGTTAGAGTTTAATATACTGGGTTAGGGTTTAATATACTGGGTTAGGGTTTAATATACTGGGTTAGGGTTTAACACACTGGGTTAGGGTTTAATATACTGGGTTAGGGTTTAATATACTGGGTTAGGGTTTAATATACTGGGTTAGGGTTAGGGTTTAATATACTGGGTTAGGGTTTAATATACTGGGTTAGGGTTTAATATACTGGGTTAGGGTTTAATATACTGGGTTAGGGTTTAATACACTGGGTTAGAGTTTAATATACTGGGTTAGGGTTTAATATACTGATGGCATACAGGGCCACTAGGGGGAGACAGAGAGCAGGGTTAGGGTTTAATATACTGGGTTAGGGTTTAATATACTGGGTTAAGGTTTAATATACTGGGCTAGGGTTTAACACACTGGGTTAGGGTTTAATATACTGGGTTAGGGTTTAATATACTGGGTTAGGGTTTAATATACTAGGTTAGGGTTTAATATACTGGGTTAGAGTTTAATATACTGGGTTAGGGTTTAATATACTGGGTTAGGGTTTAATATACTGGGTTAGGGTTTAATACACAGGGTTAGAGTTTAATACACTGATGGCATACAGGGCCACTAGGGGGAGAGAGAGCATGGTTAGAGTTTAATATACTGGGTTAGGGTTTAATATACTGGGTTAGGGTTTAATATACTGGGTTAGAGTTGAATATACTGGGTTAGGGTTTAATATACTGATGGCATACAGGGCCACTAGGGGGAGACAGAGAGCAGGGTTAGAGTTTAACACACTACTCTCTCTGAGAAGTAGACAGCACTAATAGCATCCAGAACCACTAGGAACAGCAGGGTTAAACACAGAGATCCTATTAAAGAACCATTAGGAACAGCAGGGTTAAACACAGAGATCCTATTAAAGAACCACTAGGAACAGCAGGGTTAAACACAGAGATCCTATTAAAGAACCACTAGGAACAGCAGGGTTGAACACAGAGATCATATTAAAGAACCACTAGGAACAGCAGGGTTAAACACAGAGATCCTATTAAAGAACCACTAGGAACAGCAGGGTTAAACACAGAGATCCTATTAAAGAACCACTAGGAACAGCAGGGTTAAACACAGAGATCATATTAAAGAACCACTAGGAACAGCAGGGTTAAACACAGAGATCCTATTAAAGAACCACTAGGAACAGCAGGGTTAAACACAGAGATCCTATTAAAGAACCACTAGGAACAGCAGGGTTAAACACAGAGATCCTATTAAAGAACCACTAGGAACAGCAGGGTTAAACACAGAGATCCTATTAAAGAACCACTAGGAACAGCAGGGTTAAACACAGAGATCCTATTAAAGAACCACTAGGAACAGCAGGGTTAAACACAGAGATCATATTAAAGAACCACTAGGAACAGCAGGGTTAAACACAGAGATCCTATTAAAAAACCACTAGGAACAGCAGGGTTAAACACAGAGATCCTATTAAAGAACCACTAGGAACAGCAGGGTTAAACACAGAGATCCTATTAAAGAACAACTAGGAACAGCAGGGTTAAACACAGAGATCCTATTAAAGAACCACTAGCAACAGCAGGGTGTGTATGTGTGTGTATATGTGTGTATATGTGTGTCTGTGTGTTTGTTGAATTGAATGGTAATGATTGCTGTAGTCATTATATTTCTATGGTCACACACACACCTACATACACCTGCATACACACACACACCTGCATACACACACACACCTGCATACACACACACACACCTGCATACACACACACACACACACACACACCTGCATACACACACACCTGCATACACACACACACCTGCATACACACACACACCTGCATACACACACACATTGCCATGCCATCTAACTGTAGACGTGATTGTGTGTGTGTGTGTGTGTGTGTGTGTGTGTGTGTGTGTGTGTGTGTGTGTGTGTGTGTGTATGTCGGCTGCCATGCCATCTAACTGTAGACGTGTGTGTGTGTGTGTGTGTGTGTGTGTGTGTCTTACCGAAGACTCTCTCGTCGTTGATGTTCTTGATGCAGAACCAGAGTCCAGCAGGAAAGGTACAGACCAGGATGTGGAGGTCGAAGAAGAACGAGACCCATGTGGTGGGCTGGTGCTCCGACACAGACGCTATGATGGGGATGTGGATCTTAGCATACCTGGAGAGAGGAGGGAGGGAGGGAGAGGAGGGAGGGGGGGGTTGAGGGAGGGAGAGAGGAGGGAGAGGGGGTGGGTTGAGGGAGGGAGAAGAGAGAGGGAGAGGGGGGTTGGGGTGAGGGAGGGAGGGAGGGAGGGAGGGAGGGAGGGAGGGTGAAGAGAGCGGGATGGGGTGAGGGAGGGAGGGAGAGAGGGGTAAGGGAGGGATTTAAAGGATTTATCTGAAGTGCCTGTGGAAGGTTGTTGCTACAGGAAGTGAGTGGACATTGACAGAAAGAGGAACACAGTGTTTCCTTGGTAAAGGTGATCCACAGGGAGTAAAACTAGACACACGTAGACCTGACACGACCCACACTGCACTGCAGCAGAACACGCAACTCTGAGACAAATAAACAGCTGATTGGGCACTCTGACAGCCTTCTCTCTCTTACAGCAGAGGCCGGTGTGTGTGTGTGTGTGTGTGTGTGTGTGTGTGTGTGTGTGTGTGTGTGTGTGTGTCTGTGTTTGTGTGTGTGTGTGTGTGTGTGTGTGTGTGTGTGTGTGTGTGTGTGTGTGTGTGTGTGTACTGTTTAGTGCACTTACCCTGTATCCCACAGTGAATAGAATCGACCACTCCAAGGAGCGATGTGTCCTAAAACACAATGAACATTATTAAGTACAGCACAGTTATGATTAAGTACACGATCACACACACACACATGTTAGGTTTTGGGGACAACAATTGATTCCCATTCAAAATCCTATTTCCCTAACTCCTAAACTCCTGACTCCTAAACTCCTGACTCCTAAACTCCTGACTCCTAAACTCCTGACTCCTAAACTCTCGACTCCTAACGCCTGACACCTAAACTCCTGACTCCTAAACTCCCGACTCCTAAACTCCTGACTCCTAACTCCTAAACTCCTGACTCCTAAACTCCCGACTCCTAAACTCCCGACTCCTAACTCCTGACTCCTAAACTCCTAACGCCTGACTCCTAAACTCCTGACTCCTAAACTCCTGACTCCTAAACTCCTGACTCCTAAACTCCTGACTCCTAAACTCTCGACTCCTAACGCCTGACACCTAAACTCCTGACTCCTAAACTCCCGACTCCTAAACTCCTGACTCCTAACTCCTAAACTCCTGACTCCTAAACTCCCGACTCCTAAACTCCCGACTCCTAACTCCTGACTCCTAAACTCCTAACGCCTGACTCCTAAACTCCTGACTCCTAAACTCCTAACGCCTGACTCCTAAACTCCTGACTCCTAAACTCCTAACTCCTGACTCCTAAACTCATAACGCCTGACTCCTAAACTCCTAACGCCTGACTCCTAAACTCCTGACTCCTAAACTCCTGACTCCTAAACTCCTGACTCCTAAACTCCTGACTCCTAACTCCTGACTCCTGACTCCTAACTCCTGATTCCTAACTCCTAACGCCTGACTCCTAAACGCCTGACTCCTAAACTCCTGACTCCTAACTCCTGACTCCTAAAATAGATGAGGGTATATATGTGGGTATGGATGAGGGTATAGATGTGGGTATAGATGTGGGTATAGATGTGGGTATAGATGTGGGTATGGTTGAGGGTATGGATGAGGGTATAGATGTGGGTATAGATGTGGGTATGGATGAGGGTATGGATGAGGGTATGGATGAGGGTATAGATGTGGGTATAGATGTGGGTATGGATGTGGGTATGGATGAGGGTATGGATGAGGGTATGGATGAGGGTATAGATGTGGGTATAGATGAGGGCCTGTATAAGTCAGGTATATAACAACACAGTGTTGACCTACCTGTATAAGTCAGGTATATAACAGCACAGTGTTGACCTACCTGTATAAGTCAGGTATATAACAGCACAGTGTTGACCTACCTGTATAAGTCAGGTATATAACAACACAGTGTTGACCTACCTGTATAAGTCAGGTATATAACAACACAGTGTTGACCTACCTGTATAAGTCAGGTATATAACAGCACAGTGTTGACCTACCTGTATAACTCAGGTATATAACAGCACAGTGTTGACCTACCTGTATAAGTCAGGTATATAACAGCACAGTGTTGACCTACCTGTATAAGTCAGGTATATAACAACACAGTGTTGACCTACCTGTATAAGTCAGGTATATAACAACACAGTGTTGACCTACCTGTATAAGTCAGGTATATAACAGCACAGTGTTGACCTACCTGTATAACTCAGGTATATAACAGCACAGTGTTGACCTACCTGTATAACTCAGGTATATAACAGCACAGTGTTGACCTACCTGTATACAGTAACTCAGGTATATAACAACACAGTGTTGACCTACCTGTATAAGTCAGGTATATAACAGCACAGTGTTGACCTACCTGTATAAGTCAGGTATATAACAGCACAGTGTTGACCTACCTGTATAAGTCAGGTATATAACAACACAGTGTTGACCTACCTGTATACAGTAACTCAGGTATATAACAACACAGTGTTGACCTACCTGTATAAGTCAGGTATATAACAACACAGTGTTGACCTACCTGTATACAGTAACTCAGGTATATAACAGCACAGTGTTGACCTACCTGTATAACTCAGGTATATAACAGCACAGTGTTGACCTACCTGTATAAGTCAGGTATATAACAACACAGTGTTGACCTACCTGTATACAGTAACTCAGGTATATAACAACACAGTGTTGACCTACCTGTATAAGTCAGGTATATAACAGCACAGTGTTGACCTACCTGTATACAGTAACTCAGGTATATAACAGCACAGTGTTGACCTACCTGTATAAGTCAGGTATATAACAACACAGTGTTGACCTACCTGTATAAGTCAGGTATATAACAGCACAGTGTTGACCTACCTGTATAACTCAGGTATATAACAGCACAGTGTTGACCTACCTGTATAAGTCAGGTATATAACAGCACAGTGTTGACCTACCTGTATACAGTAACTCAGGTATATAACAACACAGTGTTGACCTACCTGTATAAGTCAGGTATATAACAGCACAGTGTTGACCTACCTGTATAAGTCAGGTATATAACAGCACAGTGTTGACCTACCTGTATAAGTCAGGTATATAACAGCACAGTGTTGACCTACCTGTATAAGTCAGGTATATAACAGCACAGTGTTGACCTACCTGTATAAGTCAGGTATATAACAACACAGTGTTGACCTACCTGTATACAGTAACTCAGGTATATAACAACACAGTGTTGACCTACCTGTATAAGTCAGGTATATAACAGCACAGTGTTGACCTACCTGTATAAGTCAGGTATATAACAGCACAGTGTTGACCTACCTGTATAAGTCAGGTATATAACAACACAGTGTTGACCTACCTGTATAAGTCAGGTATATAACAGCACAGTGTTGACCTACCTGTATAAGTCAGGTATATAACAGCACAGTGTTGACCTACCTGTATAAGTCAGGTATATAACAACACAGTGTTGACCTACCTGTATAAGTCAGGTATATAACAGCACAGTGTTGACCTACCTGTATACAGTAACTCAGGTATATAACAACACAGTGTTGACCTACCTGTATAAGTCAGGTATATAATAGCACAGTGTTGACCTACCTGTATAAGTCAGGTATATAACAACACAGTGTTGACCTACCTGTATAAGTCAGGTATATAACAGCACAGTGTTGACCTACCTGTATAAGTCAGGTATATAACAACACAGTGTTGACCTACCTGTATACAGTAACTCAGGTATATAACAACACAGTGTTGACCTACCTGTATAAGTCAGGTATATAACAGCACAGTGTTGACCTACCTGTATAAGTCAGGTATATAACAGCACAGTGTTGACCTACCTGTATAAGTCAGGTTTATAACAGCACAGTGTTGACCTACCTGTATAAGTCAGGTATATAACAACACAGTGTTGACCTACCTGTATAAGTCAGGTATATAACAGCACAGTGTTGACCTACCTGTATACAGTAACTCAGGTATATAACAACACAGTGTTGACCTACCTGTATAACTCAGGTATATCACAGCACAGTGTTGACCTACCTGTATACAGTAACTCAGGTATATAACAACACAGTGTTGACCTACCTGTATAACTCAGGTATATCACAGCACAGTGTTGACCTACCTGTATAAGTCAGGTATATAACAACACAGTGTTGACCTACCTGTATAAGTCAGGTATATAACAGCACAGTGTTGACCTACCTGTATAAGTCAGGTATATAACAGCACAGTGTTGACCTACCTGTATAAGTCAGGTATATAACAACACAGTGTTGACCTACCTGTATAAGTCAGGTATATAACAGCACAGTGTTGACCTACCTGTATAAGTCAGGTATATTACAGCACAGTGTTGACCTACCTGTATAAGTCAGGTATATAACAGCACAGTGTTGACCTACCTGTATACAGTAACTCAGGTATATAATAACACAGTGTTGACCTACCTGTATAAGTCATGTATATAACAGCACAGTGTTGACCTACCTGTATACAGTAACTCAGGTATATAACAGCACAGTGTTGACCTACCTGTATACAGTAACTCAGGTATATAACAACACAGTGTTGACCTACCTGTATAAGTCAGGTATATAACAACACAGTGTTGACCTACCTGTATACAGTAACTCAGGTATATAACAGCACAGTGTTGACCTACCTGTATAAGTCAGGTATATAACAGCACAGTGTTGACCTACCTGTATAACTCAGGTATATAACAACACAGTGTTGACCTACCTGTATAAGTCAGGTATATAACAGCACAGTGTTGACCTACCTGTATAAGTCAGGTATATAACAGCACAGTGTTGACCTACCTGTATAAGTCAGGTATATAACAGCACAGTGTTGACCTACCTGTATAAGTCAGGTTTATAACAACACAGTGTTGACCTACCTGTATAAGTCAGGTATATAACAGCACAGTGTTGACCTACCTGTATAAGTCAGGTATATAACAACACAGTGTTGACCTACCTGTATAAGTCAGGTATATAACAGCACAGTGTTGACCTACCTGTATAAGTCAGGTATATAACAGCACAGTGTTGACCTACCTGTATACAGTAACTCAGGTATATAACAGCACAGTGTTGACCTACCTGTATAAGTCAGGTATATAACAACACAGTGTTGACCTACCTGTATAAGTCAGGTATATAACAGCACAGTGTTGACCTACCTGTATAAGTCAGGTATATAACAACACAGTGTTGACCTACCTGTATAAGTCAGGTATATAACAGCACAGTGTTGACCTACCTGTATAAGTCAGGTATATAACAACACAGTGTTGACCTACCTGTATAAGTCAGGTATATAACAGCACAGTGTTGACCTACCTGTATAAGTCAGGTATATAACAGCACAGTGTTGACCTACCTGTATAAGTCAGGTATATAACAGCACAGTGTTGACCTACCTGTATAAGTCAGGTATATAACAACACAGTGTTGACCTACCTGTATAAGTCAGGTATATAACAGCACAGTGTTGACCTACCTGTATACAGTAACTCAGGTATATAACAACACAGTGTTGACCTACCTGTATAAGTCAGGTATATAACAGCACAGTGTTGACCTACCTGTATACAGTAACTCAGGTATATAACAGCACAGTGTTGACCTACCTGTATAAGTCAGGTATATAACAGCACAGTGTTGACCTACCTGTATAAGTCAGGTATATAACAGCACAGTGTTGACCTACCTGTATAAGTCAGGTATATAACAACACAGTATTGACCTACCTGTATAAGTCAGGTATATAACAACACAGTGTTGACCTACCTGTATAAGTCAGGTATATAACAACACAGTGTTGACCTACCTGTATAAGTCAGGTATATAACAACACAGTGTTGACCTACCTGTATAAGTCAGGTATATAACAGCACAGTGTTGACCTACCTGTATAAGTCAGGTATATAACAGCACAGTGTTGACCTACCTGTATAACTCAGGTATATAACAACACAGTGTTGACCTACCTGTATACAGTAACTCAGGTATATAACAGCACAGTGTTGACCTACCTGTATAAGTCAGGTATATAACAGCACAGTGTTGACCTACCTGTATAAGTCAGGTATATAACAACACAGTGTTGACCTACCTGTATAAGTCAGGTATATAACAACACAGTGTTGACCTACCTGTATAAGTCAGGTATATAACAACACAGTGTTGACCTACCTGTATAAGTCAGGTATATAACAACACAGTGTTGACCTACCTGTATAAGTCAGGTATATAACAACACAGTGTTGACCTACCTGTATACAGTAACTCAGGTATATAACAACACAGTGTTGACCTACCTGTATAAGTCAGGTATATAACAACACAGTGTTGACCTACCTGTATACAGTAACTCAGGTATATAACAGCACAGTGTTGACCTACCTGCATAAGTCAGGTATATAACAACACAGTGTTGACCTACCTGTATAAGTCAGGTATATAACAGTGAGGAAGACTGCCCCAGCAGCCAGAGAGACCCCCAGGAAGAACAGGGTCTGGAACTCCTGTCTGGTCAGTCTGTCTTTCAGGTACTGGAGGAATGCATAGGCCTGGAGCAACGCAAACACACCTGGTAGAGAGAGGGGGAGGAGAGGAGAGAGAGAGGGGGGAGGAGAGAGAGGGGGGAGAGCGAGAGGGGGGGAGGAGAGAGAGAGAGAGGGGGGAGAGAGGAGAGAGGAGAGAAAGATGGGAGAGGCGAGGAGAGATGAGAGAGAGAGGTGAGGAGAGAGGAGAGCGAAAGAGGCGGGAGGAGAAAGGAGAGAGAAAGATGGGGGAGGTGAGGAGAGAGAGAGCGAGAGAGAAAGGGGGGAGATGAAAGAGAAGGAGGTGGCGAGGAGAAAGAGAGAGAGAGGGGAGGAGAGAGAGCGAGAGAGAGGGGGGAGAGAAAGAGGGAGGAGTAGAGAGAGAGGGGGAGGAGAGAGAGCGAGAGAGAGGGGGGGAGAGAAAGAGGGAGGAGTAGAGAGAGAGGGGGAGGAGAGAGAGCGAGAGAGGGGGGAGTTGTTGTTCTGGTTCTGGACTCCAGCACTTTGGATTTAAAATGATACAATGACTCATATTTAAGAGGATGAACCGTTAAAAATAATAAAAAACTTTGTAACATCTTCCTCTCATTTTACAGGACCACAAATATTGGGACAAATTTTACAAATGTGTATTAAAGTAGTTAAAAGTGTAGTATTTGTCCCCCTGTATTCACAGCAATGACTCCATCCAGATGGTGACTTTTACGGATAATCCTGAGTGAATCAGGAGTGAGAAAATTAGATGCTCAAATATCATACCCTCCAGCAACCCCCCAAAAATGCTAAGCTCCCCTGTTAAAACAACCCAAAAAACAGTCACTGTCCCAATACTTTTGGAGCTCACTGTATCACAATATCTGTCTCCCTATATAATCTGTACATGGCAATCAATCGATCGATCGATCGACCGACCATCCATCCATCCATCCATCCATCCATCCATCCATCCATCCATCCATCCATCCATCCATCCATCCATCCATCCATCCATCCATCCATCTATCTATCTATCTATCTATCTATCTATCTATCTATCTATCTATCTATCTATCTATCTATCTATCTATCTATCTATCGATCTGATCAGTTGTCTGGAGCTGGGGTTGATAACAGGAAACGTCCAGAGTGAACTCTGTACAAGGGCAGCATCAGGGTGTGACATCACGGTCCCAGGTGATTGGCCCTTACCTGCTGCAGCCATGTGTTCGCTGGTCCTGATTGGCTGGAACCCCACAAAGGGGATCTGCATGGAGAGCACCAGACCAACGATGTAGAACGTACTGTAAGCTGTGGAGACAGACAGGGTTAAGACACCAGAGACAGAGAGTAAGAGACAGACAGGGTTAACACACCAGAGACAGAGAGTAAGAGACAGACAGGGTTAAGACACCGGAGACAGAGAGTAAGAGACAGACAGGGTTAAGACACCAGAGACAGAGAGTAAGAGACAGACAGGGTTAACACACCAGAGACAGACAGGGTTAACACACCAGAGACAGAGAGTAAGAGACAGACAGGGTTAAGACACCAGAGACAGAGAGTAAGAGACAGACAGGGTTAAGACACCAGAGACAAGAGAGTAAGAGACAGACAGGGTTAAGACACCAGAGACAGAGAGAAAGAGACAGACAGAGTTAACACACCAGAGACAGAGAGTAAGAGACAGACAGGGTTAACACACCAGAGACAGAGAGTAAGAGACAGACAGGGTTAACACACCAGAGACAGACAGGGTTAACACACCAGAGACAGAGAGTAAGAGACAGACAGGGTTAAGACACCAGAGACAGAGAGTAAGAGACAGACAGGGTTAACACACCAGAGACAGAGAGTAAGAGACAGACAGGGTTAACACACCAGAGACAGAGAGTAAGAGACAGACAGGGTTAACACACCAGAGACAGACAGGGTTAACACACCAGAGACAGAGAGTAAGAGACAGACAGGGTTAACACACCAGAGACAGACAGGGTTAACACACCAGAGACAGAGAGTAAGAGACAGACAGGGTTAAGACACCAGAGACAGAGAGTAAGAGACAGACAGGGTTAACACACCAGAGACAGAGAGTAAGAGACAGACAGGGTTAACACACCAGAGACAGAGAGTAAGAGACAGACAGGGTTAACACACCAGAGACAGACAGGGTTAACACACCAGAGACAGAGAGTAAGAGACAGACAGGGTTAAGACACCAGAGACAGAGAGTAAGAGACAGACAGGGTTAACACACCAGAGACAGACAGGGTTAACACACCAGAGACAGACAGAGTTAACACACCAGAGACAGAGAGTAAGAGACAGACAGGGTTAACACACCAGAGACAGACAGAGTTAACACACCAGAGACAGAGAGTAAGAGACAGACAGGGTTAACACACCAGAGACAGAGAGTAAGAGACAGACAGGGTTAACACACCAGAGACAGACAGGGTTAACACACCAGCGACAGAGAGTAAGAGACAGACAGGGTTAAGACACCAGAGACAGAGAGTAAGAGACAGACAGGGTTAACACACCAGAGACAGAGAGTAAGAGACAGACAGGGTTAACACACCAGAGACAGAGAGTAAGAGACAGACAGGGTTAACACACCAGAGACAGACAGGGTTAACACACCAGAGACAGAGAGTAAGAGACAGACAGGGTTAAGACACCAGAGACAGAGAGTAAGAGACAGACAGGGTTAACACACCAGAGACAGACAGGGTTAACACACCAGAGATAGAGAGTAAGAGACAGACAGGGTTAAGACACCAGAGACAGAGAGTAAGAGACAGACAGGGTTAACACACCAGAGACAGAGAGTAAGAGACAGACAGGGTTAACACACCAGAGACAGAGAGTAAGAGACAGACAGGGTTAACACACCAGAGACAGACAGGGTTAACACACCAGAGACAGACAGGGTTAACACACCAGAGACAGAGAGTAAGAGACAGACAGGGTTAACACACCAGAGACAGACAGGGTTAAGACACCAGAGACAGAGAGTAAGAGACAGACAGGGTTAACACACCAGAGACAGAGAGTAAGAGACAGACAGGGTTAACACACCAGAGACAGACAGGGTTAACACACCAGAGACAGAGAGTAAGAGACAGACAGGGTTAACACACCAGAGACAGACAGGGTTAACACACCAGAGACAGAGAGTAAGAGACAGACAGGGTTAACACACCAGAGACAGAGAGAAAGAGACAGACAGGGTTAACACACCAGAGACAGACAGGGTTAACACACCAGAGACAGAGAGAAAGAGACAGACAGGGTTAACACACCAGAGACAGAGAGTAAGAGACAGACAGGGTTAACACACCAGAGACAGAGAGTAAGAGATCCTCACAGAGACCATTAAGCCTGCATCCTCACAGAGAGAAACCATTCAGCCTGCATCCTCACAGAAACCATTCAGCCTGCATCCTCACAGAGAGAAACCATTCAGCCTGCATCCTCACAGAGAGAAACCATTCAGCCTGCATCCTCACAGAGAGAAACCATTCAGCCTGCATCCTCACAGAGAGAAACCATTCAGCCTGCATCCTCACAGAGAGAAACCATTCAGCCTGCATCCTCACAGAGAGAAACCATTCAGCCTGCATCCTCACAGAGAGAAACCATTCAGCCTGCATCCTCACAGAGAGAAACCATTCAGCCTGCATCCTCACAGAGAGAAACCATTCAGCCTGCATCCTCACAGAGAGAAACCATTCAGCCTGCATCCTCACAGAGAGAAACCATTCAGCCTGCATCCTCAAAGAGAGAAACCATTCAGCCTGCATCCTCACAGAGAGAAACCATTCAGCCTGCATCCTCACAGAGAGAAACCATTCAGCCTGCATCCTCACAGAGAGAAACCATTATGCCTGCATCCTCACAGAGAGAAACCATTATGCCTGCATCCTCAAAGAGAGAAACCATTCAGCCTGCATCCTCACAGAGAGAAACCATTATGCCTGCATCCTCAAAGAGAGAAACCATTCAGCCTGCATCCTCACAGAGAGAAACCATTATGCCTGCATCCTCAAAGAGAGAAACCATTCAGCCTACATCCTCACAGAGACCATTGGGAGCTTGGTCGCAAATGGGTCTTCCAAATGGACAATGACCCCAAGCATACTTCCAAAGTTGTGGCAAAATGTCTTAAGGACAGCAAAGTCAAGGTATTGGAGTGGCCACCACAAAGCCCTGAACTCAGTCCTATAAAAAAAATTGTGGGCAGAACTGAAAAGCGTGTGTAAGCAAGCAGACTTACAAACCTGACTCAGTTACATCAGCTCTGTCAGGAGGAATGGGCCAAAATTCACCAACTTATTGTGAGAAGCTTGTGGAAGGCTACCCGAAACGTTTGAACGTTAAACAATTTAAAGGCAATGCTACCAAATAATAATTGAGTGTATGTAAACTTCTGACCCATTGGGAATGTGATGAAAGAAATAAAATCTGAAATAAATAATTCTCTCTACTATTATTCTGACATTTCACATTCTTAATTAAAATAAAGTGGTGATCCTAACTGACCTAAAACAGAACATTTATAACTCGTATTAAATGTCAGGAATTGTGAAAAACTGAGTTGAAATGTATTTGGCTAAAATGTACGTAAACTAACGACTTCAACTGTACCTGTCAGACCATAGGGCACTGGTCAAAAGTAGTGCACTCTAAAGGGAGAAGGGAGATATTTGGGACGCACTTTTTCAATTACCACGCCCATGAAGGCTTCTACAGCTGCTACTGCTTTCTGGAACAACCCAAACCCTTAACCTAGTTACCTCTAATCCTAATAGGTTGTCCAAGTTGCCGTACGGGGCAGAGCAGGACAGGGTGTGTCCCAACTAGCACCCTATTCTATGTATAGTGCACTACCGTTGACAAGAACCCTGAGGGAACACTGTGGGACAGCCATGAGACCAGGCATCCATCAGAGATGTGTGTGTGTGTGTGTGTGTGTGTGTGTGTGTGTGTGTGTGTGTGTGTGTGTGTGTGTGTGTGTGTGTGTGTGTGTGTGTGTGTGTGTTCCTCCTCTGGAAGGGGAGATTATTCAGGAGCTAATAAAAAAACTCAATTAGCTCTGCTTCCTGTTCCAGCCCTTCAACTGTCTCCTCTCTTCCCCCACTATTCTCTTCTCTCCTCCTCCTCTCCTCTCTTCTCCTCCTCTCCTCTCTTCTCCTCCTCCATCTCCTCTCTTCTTCCACTGTTCTACTCTTCTCCATTCTTCTTCTCCCCCACTACTCTCCTCTCTTCTTCCACTGTTCTACTCTTCTCCATCTCTCTCCTCCCCCACTACTCTCTTCTCTCCTCCTCCTCTCCTCTCTTCTCCTCCTCTCCTCTCTTCTTCCACTGTTATACTCTTCTCCTCCTCTCCTCTCTCCTCCTCCTCTCCTCTCTTCTTCCACTGTTATACTCTTCTCCTCCTCTCCTCTCTTCTCCTCTCCTCTCTTCTCCTCCTCTCCTCTCTTCTTCCACTGTTCTACTCTTCTCCTCCTCACCTCCCCCTCTCCTCTCCTCCACCTCCCCCTCTCCTCCCCCTCTCATCTCCTCCTCCTCTCCTCCAGCTCCCCCTCTCCTCCTCCCCCTCTCATATCCTCCTCCTCTCCTCCAGCTCCCCCTCTCCTCCCCCCCCCCCCCCACCTCCCCTTCTCCCCCTCCCCTCCCCTCTCCTCCTGACTCAGTGTGTGTGTGGACTCACCGATGTAGACTCGTCTGCTGTATCGCTGCATTAGCAGCAGGACAAACACATGGAGAGGGATCAGGTTGATG
>NC_048566.1:1487500-1520000 GCF_013265735.2 Oncorhynchus mykiss | reverse complement strand
TGAACAGTAGAGACAGAACATCTGCATATTGAACATTAGAGACATAGAGCAGCTGCATATTGAACAGTAGAGACATAGAGCAGCTGCATATTGAACAGTAGAGACATAGAGCAGCTGCATATTCAACAGTAGAGACATAGAGCATCTGCATATTGAACAGTAGAGACATAGAGCAGCTGCATATTGAACAGGAACAGTAGAGACATAGAGCAGCTGCATATTGAACAGTAGAGACATAGAGCAGCTGCCAATTGAACAGTAGAGACAGAGCAGCTGCATATTGAACAGTAGAGACAGAGCAGCTGCATATTGAACAGTAGAGACATAGAGCAGCTGCATATTGAACAGTAGAGAGACAGAGCAGCTGCATATTGAACAGTAGAGACATAGAGCAGCTGCATATTGAACAGAAGAGACATAGAGCAGCTGCATATTGAACAGTAGAGACATAGAGCAGCTGCATATTGAACAGGGGCAGTAGAGACATAGAGCAGCTGCATATTGAACAGTAGAGACATAGAGCAGCTGCATATTGAACAGTAGAGACATAGAGCATCTGCATATTGAACAGGGACAGTAGAGACATAGAGCAGCTGCATATTGAACAGTAGAGAGACAGAGCAGCTGCATATTGAACAGTAGAAACATAGAGCAGCTGCATATTGAACAGTAGAGATATAGAGCAGCTGCATATTGAACAGGAACAGTAGAGACAGAGCAGCTGCATATTGAACAGGAACAGTAGAGACAGAGCAGCTGCATATTGAACAGGGACAGTAGAGACATAGAGCATCTGCATATTGAACAGTAGAGACATAGAGCAGCTGCATATTGAACAGTAGAGACATAGAGCAGCTGCATATTGAACAGTAGAGACAGAGCAGCTGCATATTGAACAGGAACAGTAGAGACATAGAGCAGCTGCATATTGAACAGTAGAGACATAGAGCAGCTGCATATTGAACAGTAGAGACATAGAGCAGCTGCATATTGAACAGGGACAGTAGAGACATAGAGCATCTGCATATTAAACAGGGACAGTAGAGACATAGAGCAGCTACATATTGAACAGTAGAGACATAGAGCATCTGCATATTGAACAGTAGAGACATAGAGCAGCTGCATATTGAACAGGGACAGTAGAGACATAGAGCATCTGCATATTGAACAGGGACAGTAGAGACATAGAGCAGCTACATATTGAACAGTAGAGACATTGAGCAGCTGCATATTGAACAGGAACAGTAGAGACATAGAGCATCTGCATATTGAACAGGGACAGTAGAGACATAGAGCAGCTACATATTGAACAGTAGAGACATAGAGCAGCTGCATATTGAACAGTAGAGACATAGAGCAGCTGCATATTGAACAGTAGAGACAGAACATCTGCATATTGAACAGTAGAGACATAGAGCAGCTGCATATTGAACAGTAGAGACAGAACATCTGCATATTGAACAGTAGAGACATAGAGCAGCTGCATATTGAACAGTAGAGACATAGAGCAGCTGCATATTGAACAGTAGAGACATAGAGAAGCTGCATATTGAACAGTAGAGACATATAGCAGCTGCATATTGAACAGGAACAGTAGAGAGACATAGAGCAGCTGCATATTGAACAGTAGAGACATAGAGCAGCTGCATATTGAACAGTAGAGACATAGAGCAGCTGCATATTGAACAGGAACAGTAGAGAGACATAGAGCAGCTGCATATTGAACAGTAGAGACAGAACAGCTGCATATTGAACAGTAGAGACATAGAGCAGCTGTATATTGAACAGTAGAGACAGAACATCTGCATATTGAACATTAGAGACATAGAGCAGCTGCATATTGAACAGTAGAGACATAGAGCAGCTGCATATTGAACAGTAGAGACATAGAGCAGCTGCATATTCAACAGTAGAGACATAGAGCATCTGCATATTGAACAGTAGAGACATAGAGCAGCTGCATATTGAACAGGAACAGTAGAGACATAGAGCAGCTGCATATTGAACAGTAGAGACATAGAGCAGCTGCCAATTGAACAGTAGAGACAGAGCAGCTGCATATTGAACAGTAGAGACAGAGCAGCTGCATATTGAACAGTAGAGACATAGAGCAGCTGCATATTGAACAGTAGAGAGACAGAGCAGCTGCATATTGAACAGAAGAGACATAGAGCAGCTGCATATTGAACAGTAGAGACATAGAGCAGCTGCATATTGAACAGGGGCAGTAGAGACATAGAGCAGCTGCATATTGAACAGTAGAGACATAGAGCAGCTGCATATTGAACAGTAGAGACATAGAGCATCTGCATATTGAACAGGGACAGTAGAGACATAGAGCAGCTGCATATTGAACAGTAGAGAGACAGAGCAGCTGCATATTGAACAGTAGAAACATAGAGCAGCTGCATATTGAACAGTAGAGATATAGAGCAGCTGCATATTGAACAGGAACAGTAGAGACAGAGCAGCTGCATATTGAACAGGGACAGTAGAGACATAGAGCATCTGCATATTGAACAGGGACAGTAGAGACATAGAGCAGCTACATATTGAACAGTAGAGACATTGAGCAGCTGCATATTGAACAGGAACAGTAGAGACATAGAGCAGCTGCATATTGAACAGTAGAGACATAGAGCAGCTGCATATTGAACAGTAGAGACATAGAGCAGCTGCATATTGAACAGGGACAGTAGAGACATAGAGCATCTGCATATTAAACAGGGACAGTAGAGACATAGAGCAGCTACATATTGAACAGTAGAGACATAGAGCAGCTGCATATTGAACAGTAGAGACATAGAGCAGCTGCCAATTGAACAGTAGAGACAGAGCAGCTGCATATTGAACAGTAGAGACAGAGCAGCTGCATATTGAACAGTAGAGACATAGAGCAGCTGCATATTGAACAGTAGAGAGACAGAGCAGCTGCATATTGAACAGAAGAGACATAGAGCAGCTGCATATTGAACAGTAGAGACATAGAGCAGCTGCATATTGAACAGGGGCAGTAGAGACATAGAGCAGCTGCATATTGAACAGTAGAGACATAGAGCAGCTGCATATTGAACAGTAGAGACATAGAGCATCTGCATATTGAACAGGGACAGTAGAGACATAGAGCAGCTGCATATTGAACAGTAGAGAGACAGAGCAGCTGCATATTGAACAGTAGAAACATAGAGCAGCTGCATATTGAACAGTAGAGATATAGAGCAGCTGCATATTGAACAGGAACAGTAGAGACAGAGCAGCTGCATATTGAACAGGGACAGTAGAGACATAGAGCATCTGCATATTGAACAGGGACAGTAGAGACATAGAGCAGCTACATATTGAACAGTAGAGACATAGAGCAGCTGCATATTGAACAGGAACAGTAGAGACATAGAGCAGCTGCATATTGAACAGTAGAGACATAGAGCAGCTGCATATTGAACAGTAGAGACATAGAGCAGCTGCATATTGAACAGTAGAGACATAGAGCATCTGCATATTGAACAGTAGAGACATAGAGCAGCTGCATATTGAACAGTAGAGACATAGAGCATCTGCATATTGAACAGTAGAGACATAGAGCAGCTGCATATTGAACAGGGACAGTAGAGACATAGAGCATCTGCATATTGAACAGTAGAGACATAGAGCAGCTGCATATTGAACAGGGACAGTAGAGACATAGAGCATCTGCATATTGAACAGGGACAGTAGAGACATAGAGCAGCTACATATTGAACAGTAGAGACATAGAGCAGCTGCATATTGAACAGGAACAGTAGAGACATAGAGCATCTGCATATTGAACAGGGACAGTAGAGACATAGAGCAGCTGCATATTGAACAGTAGAGACATAGAGCAGCTGCATATTGAACAGGGACAGTAGAGACATAGAGCATCTGCATATTGAACAGTAGAGACATAGAGCAGCTGCATATTGAACAGGGACAGTAGAGACATAGAGCATCTGCATATTGAACAGTAGAGACATAGAGCAGCTGCATATTGAACAGTAGAGACATAGAGCAGCTGCATATTGAACAGGGACAGTAGAGACATAGAGCAGCTGCATATTGAACAGTAGAGACATAGAGCATCTGCATATTGAACAGTAGAGACATAGAGCATCTGCATATTGAACAGGGATAGTAAATTATTCATGGTTTTTCCTTAACGACCTGCTAGATCGCTACACTACACAGCATTAGCGCAATTCAAACTAGAGATCTGTAGCTCACAGAACCAGACATCTTAGGCTGTGTGTGTGTGTGTGTGTGTGTGTGTGTGTGTGTGTGTGTGTGTGTGTGTGTGTGTGTGTGTGTGTGTGTGTGTGTGTGTGTGTGTGTGTGTGTGTGTGTGTGTGTGTGTGTGTGTGTGTTTGTACGATGTGTTGTGTGTGTGTAACATAGAGTTTATAAGGCTTGACTTAAACAAGTCTGATTTACAACCTAGGATTGGACAGATGAGAATTACATGACCCACAAAAGCCAGTGAGACATTAAAACAGATTAAATAAAGTTAACAACAGGAAGAGTAATGTATCTGGGGTACGTTGCCACGGTTACAACACTTAGATAGGTACAGCTGGGATTAATGATGAGAGAGCTGGTCGGTTTGCCATATTTGATGTTTGTTTGTTTACTCTGTGTTAAGGCAAGAAAGAGATGGCTGGGGATTCAGCAGTTCAAAACAGCCTTTAGCCTTCAGCCTTCACACACACACACACACACACACACACGCACACACGCACACACGCACATACGCACACGCACTCTACATGTACACCAGTATTGGAGCCAAACTTTATTTTTTTATCTATTAATTAACTGATGTCAGTTTGATATCAGATATTAACTATACACTACACTGTCTTTGATGTCTGTCTGTGTTAGTCTGTCGCTGCTCAGTCAGACCTCCATCTAGTTAAAGACAGGAGCGTCTCCAGGTCATTGATGACTGTCTGTCTGTGTTAGTCTGTCGCTGCTCAGTCAGACCTCCATCTAGTTAAAGACAGGAGCATCTCCAGGTCATTGATGACTGTCTGTCTGTGTTAGTCTGTCGCTGCTCAGTCAGACCTCCATCTAGTTAAAGACAGGAGCGTCTCCAGGTCATTGATGACTGTCTGTGTTAGTCTGTCGCTGCTCAGTCAGACCTCCATCTAGTTAAAAACAGGAGCATCTCCAGGTCATTGATGACTGTCTGTGTTAGTCTGTCGCTGCTCAGTCAGACCTCCATCTAGTTAAAGACAGGAGCATCTCCAGGTCATTGATGTCTGTCTGTCTGTGTTAGTCAGTCGCTGCTCAGTCAGACCTCCATCTAGTTAAAGACAGGAGCGTCTCCAGGTCTTTGGGAAGAGGCCTGGCAGATATAGAACAGCTGAATGGGAGGGTTTTGATAGTTGGATGTTCAATGTTTAGCTGCATGTGTAGCAGAGGTTGTTTGGTGACCTGAAAACGTGTGATGAGTAACCTTGTCCCAGAACTAATGCCTAAACTGAACTGACCCCAAATCTGCCCTGGAAAAGCACTAATTAAATCCTGCAGTGTGTCTGTGTGTGCGTTTGGGTTTAATACCGGTGACTGGTATCCCGGCACTTCCCCGACCAAGCTCCTTCCCGTTTTCCCATGAAAAATAATGATGGGTCACATGGACCAATAATATAAAGAAATATATGAAATTACTAATGCAAAAAATACTAAATATGTACGTGTGAAAAGCTGCATAGCTACCCAAACCTGAGACCATGGATACATGGTCAGTATCCACCCAAACCTGAAACCATGGATATATGTCAGTATCCACCCAAACCATGGATATATGTCAGTATCCACCCAAACCTGAAACCATGGATATATGTCAGTATCCACCCAAACCTGAAACCATGGATATATGTCAGTATCCACCCAAACCATGGATATATGTCAATATCCACCCAAACCATGGATATATGTCAGTATCCACCCAAACCATGGATATATGTCAGTATCCACCCAAACCATGGATATATGTCAGTATCCACCCAAACCATGGATATATGTCAGTATCCACCCAAACCATGGATATATGTCAGTATCCACCCAAACCATGGATATATGTCAGTATCCACACAAACCATGGATATATGTCAGTATCCACCCAAACCTGAGACCATGGATATATGTCAGTATCCACCCAAACCTGAAACCATGGATATATGTCAGTATCCACCCAAACCATGGATATATGTCAGTATCCACCCAAACCTGAAACCATGGATATATGTCAGTATCCACCCAAACCTGAAACCATGGATATATGTCAGTATCCACCCAAACCATGGATATATGTCAGTATCCACCCAAACCATGGATATATGTCAATATCCACCCAAACCATGGATATATGTCAGTATCCACCCAAACCATGGATATATGTCAGTATCCACCCAAACCATGGATATATGTCAGTATCCACCCAAACCATGGATATATGTCAGTATCCACCCAAACCATGGATATATGTCAGTATCCACACAAACCATGGATATATGTCAGTATCCACCCAAACCTGAGACCATGGATATATGTCAGTATCCACCCAAACCTGAAACCATGGATATATGTCAGTATCCACCCAAACCATGGATACATGTCAGTATCCACCCAAACCAGAGACCATGGATATATGTCAGTATCCACCCAAACCATGGATATATGTCAGTATCCACCCAAACCATGGATATATGTCAGTATCCACCCAAACCATGGATATATGTCAGTATCCACCCAAACCATGGATATATGTCAGTATCCACCCAAACCAGAAACCATGGATACATGTCAGTATCCACCCAAACCATGGATATATGTCAGTATCCACCCAAACCTGAAACCATGGATATATGTCAGTATCCACCCAAACCATGGATATATGTCAGTATCCACCCAAACCATGGATATATGTCAGTATCCACCCAAACCATGGATATATGTCAGTATCCACCCAAACCATGGATATATGTCAGTATCCACCCAAACCTGAAACCATGGATATATGTCAGTATCCACCTAAACCATGGATATATGTCAGTATCCACCTAAACCATGGATATATGTCAGTATCCACCCAAACCATGGATATATGTCAGTATCCACCCAAACCATGGATATATGTCAGTATCCACCCAAACCATGGATATATGTCAGTATCCACCCAAACCATGGATATATGTCAGTATCCACCCAAACCAGAAACCATGGATACATGTCAGTATCCACCCAAACCATGGATATATGTCAGTATCCACCCAAACCTGAAACCATGGATATATGTCAGTATCCACCCAAACCATGGATATATGTCAGTATCCACCCAAACCATGGATATATGTCAGTATCCACCCAAACCATGGATATATGTCAGTATCCACCCAAACCATGGATATATGTCAGTATCCACCCAAACCATGGATAAATGTCAGTATCCACCCAAACCATGGATATATGTCAGTATCCACACAAACCATGGATATATGTCAGTATCCACCCAAACCATGGATATATGTCAGTATCCACCCAAACCTGAAACCATGGATATATGTCAGTATCCACACAAACCTGAAACCATGGATATATGTCAGTATCCACCCAAACCATGGATATATGTCAGTATCCACACAAACCTGAAACCATGGATATATGTCAGTATCCACACAAACCATGGATACATGGGAGTATCCACCCAAACCATGGATACATGTCAGTATCCACCCAAACCATGGATATATGTCAGTATCCACCCAAACCATGGATACATGTCAGTATCCACCCAAACCATGGATATATGTCAGTATCCACCCAAACCATGGATATATGTCAGTATCCACCCAAACCTGAAACCATGGATATACAGGGCCTTGCGAAAGTATTCGGCCCCCTTGAACTTTGCGACCTTTTGCCACATTTCAGGCTTCAAACATAAAGATATAAAACTGTATTTTGTGTTTACGGACATATTCAATCTCTCCCTATCCCAGTCTGCTGTGCCCACATGAATCAAGATGGCCACCATTCTTGGGTAAAGGAACAAAGCAAAGATAATTGAACTAAATGACTATCGCCCCGTAGCACTCACTTCTGTCATCATGAAGTGCTTTGAGAGACTAGTCAAGGATCATATCACCTCCACCCTAACGGCCACCCTAGACACACTTCAGTTTGCTTACTGCCCCAAAAGATCCACAGACGATGCAATTGCAATCGTACTGCACACTGCCATAACCCATCAATACCTATGTTGCTGTTCATTGACTACAGCTCAGAATTCAACACCATAGTACCCTCCATCACCTATCAAGCTCGAGGCCCTGGGTCTGAACCCCTCCCTGTGCAACTGGGTCCTGGATTTCCTAACGGGCCACCCCCAGGCGGTGAAGGTTGGAAACAACACTGGCGCCCCACAAGGGTGCGCGCTCAGCCCCCTCCAGTACTCCCTGTTCACCCACGACTACGTGGCCACGCAAGCCTCCAACTCAATCATCAAGTTTGCAGATGACACAACAGTAGTAGGCTTGATGAGACGGCCTACAGGGAGGAGGTGAGGGCCCTGGGAGAGTGGTGGCAGGAAAATAACCTCTCCCTCAACGTCAAGAAAAAACAAAACAAAACAAAGGAGCTGATCGTGGACTTCAGGGAACAGCAGAGGGAACACGACCCCTATCCACAGATGACGTGACGCAGTGGAGAAGGTGGAAAGCTTCAAGTTCCTCGGTGTACACATCACTGACAAACTGAAATGGTCCACCCACACAAACAGTGTGATGAAGAAGTCCCAACAGCGCCTCTTCAACCTCAGGAGGCTGAAGAAATTCGGATTGGCCCCCAAGACCCTCAGAAACCTTTACAGATGCACAATTGAGAGCAACCTGTCGGGCTGCATCACCGCCTGGTACAGCAACAGCACCGCCTGCAACCGCAGGGCTCGTCAGAGGGTGGCACGGTCTGCCCAACGCATCATCGGGGGAAAACTACCTGCCCTCCAGGACACCTACACCACCCGATGTCACAGGAAGGCCAAAAAGATAATTAAGGACAAAAACCACCCGAGCCACTGCCTGTTCACCCCGCTATCATCCAGAAGGTGTGTCTCTACTAACCCATAGATAATATGTCAACTGGAGAGTGTGTCTCTACTAACCCATAGATAATATGTAAACAGGAGGGTGTGTCTCTACTAACCCGTAGATAATATGTCAACTGGAGGGTGTGTCTCTATTAACCCATAGATAATATGTCAACTGGAGGATGTGTCTCTACTAACCCATAGATAATATATCAACTGGAGGGTGGGTCTCTACTAACCCATAGATAATATGTCAACTGGAGGGTGTGTCTCTACTAACCCATAGATAATATGTCAACTGGAGGGTGTGTCTCTACTAACCCATAGATAATATGTAACCTGGAGGGTGTGTCTACTAACACATAGATAATATGTCAACTGGAGGGTGTGTCTCTTTTAACCCATAGATAATATGTAACCTGGAGGGTGTGTCTACTAACCCATAGATAATATGTAAATTGGAGGGTGTGTCTCTACTAACCCATAGATAATATGTCAACTGGAGGGTGTGTCTCTACTAACCCATAGATAATATGTCAACTGGAGGGTGTGTCTCTACTAACACATAGATCATATGTCAACTGGAGGGTGTGTCTATTAACCCATAGATAATATGTCAACTGGAGGGTGTGTCTCTACTAACCCATAGATAATATGTCAACTGGAGGGTGTGTCTCTACTAACCCATAGATAATATGTCAACTGGAGGGTGTGTCTCTACTAACACATAGATCATAT
Organism: Oncorhynchus mykiss; assembly: GCF_013265735.2. Classification (NCBI taxonomy): domain Eukaryota; kingdom Metazoa; phylum Chordata; class Actinopteri; order Salmoniformes; family Salmonidae; genus Oncorhynchus; species Oncorhynchus mykiss. Next base: position 1,510,162 of record NC_048566.1, on the reverse strand, counting down.
GTCAACTGGAGGGTGTGTCTATTAACCCATAGATAATATGTCAACTGGAGGGTGTGTCTCTACTAACCCATAGATAATATGTCAACTGGAGGGTGTGTCTCTACTAACCCATAGATAATATGTTAACTGGAGGGTGTGTCTCTACTAACCCATAGATAATGTCAACTGGAGGGTGTGTCTACTAACCCATAGATAATATGTCAACTGGAGGGTGTGTCTACTAACCCATAGATAATATGTAACCTGGAGGGTGTGTCTAATAACCCATAGATAATATGTCAACTGAAGGGTGTGTCTACTAACCCATAGAAAATATGTCAACTGGAGGGTGTGTCTCTACTAACCCATAGATAGTAGGTAAACTGGAGGGCAAAGATGGCGATGCCCTCATTGTCGAAGGAGCCCGCCACGGAGCGGGAGATGTAACCAGGGACAATAGCGATGAAGCACGCCGCCAGAAGCCCCGCCCCCTGGTTCCAGAGCTCGCGGGTCAGCAGGAAGGTGGAGATGGACGTGAGGCCGCTGAAGACGGGCGCCAGGAACACACACACGTCTCTGATGTGCACCGTGATGTGGAGCAGGTTTAGAACATAGTGGATGAGACCAGCTGTTACCATCAGACCTGGGTAAACCTGGAGAGAGAGAGAGACCAGCTGTTACCATCAGACCTGGGTAAACCTGGAGAGAGAGAGACCAGCTGTTACCATCAGACCTGGGTAAACCTGCAGAGAGAGAGACCAGCTGTTACCATCAGACCTGGGTAAACCTGGAGAGAGAGAGACCAGCTGTTACCATCAGACCTGGGTAAACCTGGAGAGAGAGAGAGACCAGCTGTTACCATCAGACCTGGGTAAACCTGGAGAGAGAGAGACCAGCTGTTACCATCAGACCTGGGTAAACCTGGAGAGAGAGAGAGACCAGCTGTTACCATCAGACCTGGGTAAACCTGGAGAGAGAGAGACCCGCTGTTACCATCAGACCTGGGTAAACCTGGAGAGAGAGAGAGACCAGCTGTTACCATCAGACCTGGGTAAACCTGGAGAGAGAGAGACCAGCTGTTACCATCAGACCTGGGTAAACCTGGAGAGAGAGAGAGAGACCAGCTGTTACCATCAGACCTGGGTAAACCTGGAGAGAGAGAGAGACCAGCTGTTACCATCAGACCTGGGTAAACCTGGAGAGAGAGAGAGAGAGAGAGAGACCAGCTGTTACCATCAGACCTGGGTAAACCTGGAGAGAGAGAGAGACCAGCTGTTACCATCAGACCTGGGTAACCCTGGAGAGAGAGAGAGAGACCAGCTGTTACCATCAGACCTGGGTAAACCTGGAGAGAGAGAGACCAGCTGTTACCATCAGACCTGGGTAAACCTGGAGAGAGAGAGAGACCAGCTGTTACCATCAGACCTGGGTAAACCTGGAGAGAGAGAGACCAGCTGTTACCATCAGACCTGGGTAAACCTGGAGAGAGAGAGAGAGACCAGCTGTTACCATCAGACCTGGGTAAACCTGGAGAGAGAGAGAGAGACCAGCTGTTACCATCAGACCTGGGTAAACCTGGAGAGAGAGAGAGACCAGCTGTTACCATCAGACCTGGGTAAACCTGGAGAGAGAGAGACCAGCTGTTACCATCAGACCTGGGTAAACCTGGAGAGAGAGAGACCAGCTGTTACCATCAGACCTGGGTAAACCTGGAGAGAGAGAGAGAGACCAGCTGTTACCATCAGACCTGGGTAAACCTGGAGAGAGAGAGAGACCAGCTGTTACCATCAGACCTGGGTAAACCTGGAGAGAGAGAGAGACCAGCTGTTACCATCAGACCTGGGTAAATCTAGAGAGAGAGAGAGAGAGAGAGAGAGAGAGAGAGAGAGAGAGAGAGAGACCAGCGGTTACCATCAGACCTGGGTAAACCTAGAGAGAGAGAGATAGAGAGAGAGAGAGAGAGAGAGAGAGAGAGAGAGAGAGAGAGAGAGAGAGAGAGAGAGAGAGAGACAGAGAGACCAGCTGATATCATCAGACCTGAGTAAACCTTGGGGGAGACAGAGGGGACTAAAATAGGATAAATCCAAGACCGAGAAAGAGAGAGAAAGAGAGAGAGCAGGATCGAGAGAGCAGGATCGAGAGAGAGCAGGATCGAGAGGGAGAGGGAGAGAGCAGGAGACAGAGAGAAAACAACAGAGAGAGAGAGAAAGAGAGAGAAACAGAGCTATTTTCCTCTCCTAATCCACCACTCACCGTGCCCAGTGGGTACCAGGCCAGAGAAACAGAGAGCTGTTTTCCTCTCCTAATCCCATCCACTCACAATGCATAGTGGGTACAGGGCCCACAATCACAATACACTTGAGTTATTCCACTCACCGTGCCACCCACTATCCTTCCCAGTGGGTACCAGGCCCTGTCATCGAACCAGTTGAGGAAGTCGTAGAAGCCGTTGATGGTCAGATGGTGAGTAGATCTGTAGTTGAACCTGAAACACAGGAGACAGAGAGACACACTGTTAGTATGGAAGACATGAACACAACCACATCACTACACCACTACTACACTATACCACTACTACACTACACCACTACTACACTATACCACTACAACACTACACCACTACTATACCACTACACTACTACACTACACCACTACTACACTATACCACTACAACACTATACCACTATACCACTACTACACTATACCACTACTACACTACACCACTACAATACACTACTACACTACACCACTACTACACTATACCACTACAACACTATACCACTATACCACTACTACACTATACCACTACTACACCACTACACTACAACACTACACCACTACAATACACTACTACACTATACCACTACTACACTACTACACTATACCACTACTACACTATACCACTACAACACTACACCACTACTACACTACTACTACAACACTATACCACTACTACACCACTACACTACAACACTATACCACTACTACACTATACCACTATACCACTACTACACTATACCACTATACCACTACTACACTATACCACTACAACACTACACCACTACTACACTATACCACTATACCACTATACCACTATACCACTACTACACCACTACACTACAACACTATACCACTACTACACTATACCACTACACTACTATACCACTACTACACTACTACTACAACACTACACCACTACTACACTATACCACTACAACACTACACCACTACTACACTATACCACTATACCACTATACCACTACTACACCACTACACTACTACTACAACACTATACCACTACTACACTACACCACTACAATACACTACTACACTACACCACTACAATACACTACTACACTATACCACTACAATACACTACTACACTATACCACTACAATACACTACTACACTACACCACTACAATACACTACTACACTATACCACTACTACACCACTACACTACTACACTACACCACTACACTACACCACTACTACACCACTACAATACACTACAACACCACACCACTACAACACTACTACACTACACCACTACACTACTACACTACACCACTACTACACTATACCACTATACCACTATACCACTACTACACCACTACAACACTACTACACCACTACTACACCACTACAACACTACTACACCACTACACTACAACACTACACCACTACACTACACCACTACTACACCACTACAATACACTACTACAACACCACACCACTACAACACTACTACACTACACCACTACACTACTACTACCACACCACTACAACACTACTACACTACACCACTACACTACTACTACTACACCACTAGAATACACTACTACAACACTATACCGCTACAACACCACTACACTACACTACTACACTACACCACTACAATACACTACTACAACACCACACCACTACAACACTACTACACTACACCACTACACTACTACTACCACACCACTACAACACTACTACACTACACCACTACACTACTACTACTACACCACTAGAATACACTACTACAACACTATACCGCTACAACACCACTACACTACCACACTACAACACCACACCACTACTACACTACACCACTACACTACTACTACCACACCACTACAACACTACTACACTACACCACTACACTACTACTACTACACCACTAGAATACACTACTACAACACTATACCGCTACTACACTTCTACACTACTACTACACCACTACTACACTACTACACTACTACTACACTACTACACTACACCACTACTACACTACACCACCACACCACTACTACACTACTACGCTACACCACTACTACTACACCACTACAACACTACACCACTACACTACACCACTACTACACTACACTACAACACTACAACACTACACTACTACGCTACACCACTACTACTACACCACTACAACACTACACCACTACACTACACCACTACTACACTACACTACAACACTACAACACTACACTACTACACTACACCACTACCACACTACACCACTACTACACTACTACTACAACACTACACTACTACTACACTACACCACTACACCACTACAACACTACACCACTACAACACTACACCACTACTACACCACACCACTACAACACTACACCACTACTACACTACACCACTACTACTACACTACACCACTACTACACTACACCACACCACTACTACACTACATCACTACACGACTACTACACTACACCACTACTACACTACTACACTACACCACTACAACACTACTACACCACTACTACACTACACCACTACAATACTACTACACTACTACTACAGTACACTACAACACTACACCACTACTACACTACACCACCACTACACCACTACTACACTACTCCACCACTACTACACTACACCACTACTACACTACACCACCACTACACCACTAATACACTACACCACCACTACACCACTACTACACTACACCACTACTACACTACACCACCACTACTACACTACACCACTACTACACTACACCACACCACTACTACACTACATCACTACACGACTACTACACTACACCACTACTACACTACTACACTACACCACTACAACACTACTACACCACTACTACACTACACCACTACAATACTACTACACTACTACTACAGTACACTACAACACTACACCACTACTACACTACACCACCACTACTACACTAAACCACTACTACACCACTACTACACCACTACACACTACTACACTACTCCACCACTACTACACTACACCACTACTACACTACACCACCACTACACCACTAATACACTACACCACCACTACACCACTACTACTAATAAACTACACCACTACTACACTACTCCACCACTACTACACTACACCACTACTACACTACACCACCACTACACCACTAATACACTACACCACCACTACACCACTACTACTAATAAACTACACCACTACTACACTACACCACTACTACACTTCTACACTACTACTACACCACTACTACACTACTACACTGCTACTACACTACTACACTACACCACTACTACACTACAGCTACACTACACCACTACACCACTACTACACTACACCACTACTACACTACTACACTACACCACTACTACACTACTACTACACTACAACACTACTACACTACACCACTACTACTACACTACACTACTACTACACTACACCACTACTACACTCCCAAAAGCTTCAGACAGAAGGCTGAACTACACTGACTCAGCAGTATGCTTGATGACTCAACAGTATGCTTGATGACTGAACAAAATGCTTGATGACTCAACAGTATGCTTGATGACTCAACAGAATGCTTGATGACTCAACATCTAACCATGAGTATGCCTGGTGACTCAACAGAATGCTTGATGACTCAACATCTAACCATGAGTATGCCTGAAGACTCAACATCCAGCCATGAGAATGCCTGATGACTCAACAGTATGCCTGATGACTCAACAGTGTGCCTGATGACTCAACAGTGTGCCTGATGACTCAACAGTACGCCTGATGACTCAACAGTATGCCTGATGACTCAACAGTATGCCTGATGACTCAACAGTATGCCTGATGACTCAACATCCAGCCATGAGAATGCCTGATGACTCAACAGTATGCCTGATGACTCAACAGTGTGCCTGATGACTCAACAGTACGCCTGATGACTACACAGTATGCCTGATGACTCAACAGTGTGCCTGATGACTCAACAGTACGCCTGATGACTCAACAGTACGCCTGATGACTCAACAGTATGCCTGATGACTCAACAGTGTGCCTGATGACTCAACAGTATGCCTGATGACTCAACAGTATGCCTGATGACTCAACAGTACGCCTGATGACTCAACAGTATGCCTGATAACTCAACAGTATGCCTGATGACTCAACAGTATGCTTGATGACTCAACAGTACGCCTGATGACTACACAGTATGCCTGATGACTCAACAGTATGCCTGATGACTCAACAGTGTGCCTGATGACTCAACAGTACGCCTGATGACTCAACAGTATGCCTGATGACTCAACAGTATGCCTGATGACTCAACAGTATGTCTGATGACTCAACATCCAGCCATGAGAATGCCTGATGACTCAACAGTGTGCCTGATGACTCAACAGTATGCCTGATGACTCAATAGTATGCCTGATGACTTGGATCGTGTTGAAAATCATAATGAAGTAGTTACAGAACAATCTAACTCAACAAAATACATTTTGTTTTTATACAATCATCTCAAATTGGAAAGCTAAAATACCAACGGTGACAGAAATCCCCGCTGAGACAGAAGACAGCACACATTTAACAACTGTGCTCCATAACTGCATGAGAAACGACTGAAACAATCATTGTTTTTGAAAAAAAAGATTAGGTTGAGCATTGTTTTTCACAAGGTAAATGGGAAAAACAGATTTAAAATGTCACCCACATTTCAGTACTCTAGCCTCTCACTCTACGTCAGACAGACAAACAGACAGAGGCTCGTCAGACTCCCATGATGAATGAGAATGAACTAGACTAAACCACACTACGATGGTAGTCTGGACATGAAACTATTCCGTATCTCTGTCGGAACAAATATCCTTGTGAGCTACAGAGACGCCTCTCTTTTTTTAAAATCTAGCTGCACTCTCAACAAACTCTGTTACATAGTCATATCAGTGTGAGTGAGTCCCTCTCTACGTAGTCATATCAGTGTGAGTATGTCCCTCTCTACGTAGCCATATCAGTGTGAGTGAGTCCCTCTCTACGTAGTCATATCAGTGTGTGTCCCTCTCTACATAGTCATATCAGTGTGAGTATGTCCCTCTCTCCATAGTCATATCAGTGTATGTCCCTCTCTACGTAGCCATATCAGTGTGAGTATGTCCCTCTCTACATAGTCATATCAGTGTATGTCCCTCTCTACGTAGCCATATCAGTGTGAGTATGTCCCTCTCTCCATAGCCATAGATTTAGCTGTGTGTGTCCCTCTCTCCATAGCCATAGATTTAGCTGTGTGTGTCCCTCTCTCCATAGCCATAGATTAGCTGTAGGTGTATGTCCCTCTCTCCATAGCCATAGATTAGCTGTAGGTGTATGTCCCTCTCTCCATAGCCATACATTAGCTGTAGGTGTGTGTGTCCCTCTCTCCAAAGCCGTAGATTAGCTGTAGGTGTATGTCCCTCTCTCCATAGTCATATCAGTGTGAGTATGTCCCTCTCTCCATAGCCATAGATTTAGCTGTGTGTGTCCCTCTCTCCATAGCCATAGATTTAGCTGTGTGTGTCCCTCTCTCCATAGCCATAGATTAGCTGTAGGTGTATGTCCCTCTCTCCATAGCCATAGATTAGCTGTAGGTGTATGTCCCTCTCTCCATAGCCATACATTAGCTGTAGGTGTGTGTGTCCCTCTCTCCAAAGCCATAGATTAGCTGTAGGTGTATGTCCCTCTCTCCATAGCCATAGATTAGCTGTAGGTGTATGTCCCTCTCTCCATAGCCATAGATTTAGCTGTGTGTGTCCCTCTCTCCATAGCCATAGATTAGCTGTAGGTGTGTGTGTCCCTCTCTCCATAGCCATAGATTAGCTGTAGGTGTATGTCCCTCTCTCCATAGCCATAGATTAGCTGTAGGTGTATGTCCCTCTCTCCATAGCCATAGATTAGCTGTAGGTGTATGTCCCTCTCTCCATAGCCATAGATTAGCTGTAGGTGTGTGTGTCCCTCTCTCCATAGCCATACATTAGCTGTAGGTGTGTGTGTCCCTCTCTCCAAAGCCATAGATTAGCTGTAGGTATGTGTGTCCCTCTCTCCATAGCCATAGATTAGCTGTAGGTATATGTCCCTCTCTCCGTAGCCATAGATTAGCTGTGTGTGTGTCCCTCTCTCCATAGCCATAGATTAGCTGTGTGTGTGTGTCCCTCTCTCCATAGCCATAGATTAGCTGTAGGTGTGTGTCCCTCTCTCCATAGCCATAGATTAGCTGTAGGTGTGTGTGTCCCTCTCTCCATAGCCATAGATTAGCTGTAGGTGTATGTCCCTCTCTCCATAGCCATAGATTAGCTGTAGGTGTATGTCCCTCTCTCCATAGCCATAGATTAGCTGTAGGTGTATGTCCCTCTCTCCATAGCCATAGATTAGCTGTAGGTGTGTGTGTCCCTCTCTCCATAGCCATACATTAGCTGTAGGTGTGTGTGTCCCTCTCTCCAAAGCCATAGATTAGCTGTAGGTATGTGTGTCCCTCTCTCCATAGCCAGAGATTAGCTGTAGGTATATGTCCCTCTCTCCGTAGCCATAGATTAGCTGTGTGTGTGTCCCTCTCTCCATAGCCATAGATTAGCTGTGTGTGTGTGTCCCTCTCTCCATAGCCATAGATTAGCTGTAGGTGTGTGTCCCTCTCTCCATAGCCATAGATTAGCTTTAGGTGTGTGTGTCCCTCTCTCCATAGCCATAGATTAGCTGTAGGTGTGTGTCCCTCTCTCCATAGCCATAGATTAGCTGTAGGTGTATGTCCCTCTCTCCATAGCCATAGATTGGCTGTAGGTGTGTGTCCCTCTCTCCATAGCCATAGATTAGCTGTAGGTGTGTGTCCCTCTCTCCGTAGCCATAGATTAGCTGTGTGTGTCCCTCTCTCCATAGCCATAGATTGGCTGTAGGTGTATGTCCCTCTCTCCATAGCCATAGATTAGCTGTAGGTGTATGTCCCTCTCTCCATAGCCATACATTAGCTGTAGGTGTGTGTGTCCCTCTCTCCAAAGCCATAGATTAGCTGTAGGTGTGTGTGTATGTCCCTCTCTCCATAGCCATAGATTAGCTGTAGGTGTGTGTCCCTCTCTCCATAGCCATAGATTAGCTGTGTGTGTATGTCCCTCTCTCCATAGCCATAGATTAGCTGTAGGTGTATGTCCCTCTCTCCATAGCCATACATTAGCTGTAGGTGTGTGTGTGTGTCCCTCTCTCCATAGCCATAGATTAGCTGTAGGTGTATGTCCCCTCTCTCCATAGCCATAGATTAGCTGTAGGTGTGTGTGTATGTCCCTCTCTCCGTAGCCATAGATTAGCTGTGTGTGTATGTCCCTCTCTCCATAGCCATACATTAGCTGTAGGTGTGTGTGTGTGTCCCTCTCTCCATAGCCATAGATTAGCTGTAGGTGTATGTCCCCTCTCTCCGTAGCCATAGATTAGCTGTGTGTGTGTATGTCCCTCTCTCCGTAGCCATAGATTAGCTGTGTGTGTGTGTCCCTCTCTCCATAGCCATAGATTAGCTGTGTGTGTGTGTCCCTCTCTCCAGTAGGTGTGTGTCCCTCTCTCCAGTAGGTGTGTGTCCTCTAACAGAACACTGCTGACTGAGGGAAAGTCTGAGCACCAAGACAGTTATGTTGAGATTGTTGTTGTTATGAGGGCTACCAGGGAGAGAGACTATAACTTCTACTTTTCATATGAATTTGGTTGTAAGGTTAGTGGACAAAATCTAGTCCAATTGGATAGCAGGAAACAGGCCCAGTGGTAACATGGAGTCTTGGGACTGACAGAGAGGAGAGAGGGGATTATGAAGGAGAGGCTGAAAGACAGTCTAATGATGCCAGACAGTGTTGACCACATCAGACAGATCTGTCCATGTTAGTCATCAGAGGACTTCAGAGGACTAGAACAGAACAGAACAGAGTAGAATATAACAATATACAACAGAACAGATTGGAACAGAACAGAGTAGAACAGAACAGAACAGAACAGAGTAGAACAGAACAGAACAGAACAGATTGGAACAGAAGATATCAGAACAGAACAGAACAGAACAGATTGGAACAGAACAGAACAGATTGGAACAGAAGAGATCAGAACAGAACAGAACAGAACAGATTGGAACAGAACAGAACAGAACAGATTGGAACAGAAGAGATCAGAACAGAACAGAACAGAACAGATTGGAACAGAACAGAGTAGAACAGAACAGAACAGAACAGATTGGAACAGAACAGACTAGCAGTTCCTAGAAGACAACTCTCCTCCTCTGAACATCACAACACCATGAATTATACACCAGAGAACGAGCTTCTGAAGAGCTTCTGACGGGAACAGAGAGTCATTACAACTTCCTAACCAATCATGCAACACATTTTACTTCATGTAGGGAAACGATTATACATATGTTGACATAAAATTAATTTATAAAAATCGCTATTTAACAAGCTGACTAGCTAACATTAGCCAACTAGCTATACATGTAGCTTGTTATATGGGTGTTGGACATTCGTATGACTCGTTATTCATGTTGTTTAATGTTTTAGGGACTCCAGAGCGAACCAGGGAACCAGCGAAACAGGGAACCAGCGAACCAGGGAACCAGCGAACCAGGGAACCAGCGAACAAGCGAACCAGGGAACCAGCGAACCAGGGAACCAGCGAACCAGGGAACCAGGGAACCAGCGAACCAGGGAACCAGGGAACCAGCGAACCAGGGAACCAGCGAACAAGCGAACCAGGGAACCAGCGAACCAGGGAACCAGCGAACAAGCGAACCAGGGAACCAGCAAACCAGGCTGTGATCTGGTGAAACCCAGAGGATATAATGAATCTAGATAAAGCATTTAACGCTACTGCAAACCGAACAAACCATGTTGTAAGCTCACCTTGCTGTTCATTAAAAACATGATTCAAAGGCTGACTTGTCATTGTTCAACGTTGACGTTAGAGATTGAAGATATTTGTCATGGTAAGGTAGTAGAGGTAAGGTAGTTCGCTAACCCTTTTCCTGCTGACTGTGTGGTGGAGGACAATAATAACGCAAGGTCTATGGATGTGGAGATATGTAGCCGATCTGGGTTTGGACCCTAAGAGATATGTAGCCGATCTGGGTTTGGACCCTAAGAGATATGTAGCCGATCTGGGATTGGACCCTAAGAGATATGTAGCCGATCTGGGATTGGACCCTAAGAGATATGTAGCCGATCTGGGTTTGGACCCTAAGAGATATGTAGCCGATCTGGGTTTGGACCCTAAGAGATATGTAGCCGATCTGGGTTTGGACCCTAAGAGATATGTAGCCGATCTGGGTTTGGACCCTAAGAGATATGTAGCCGATCTGGGTTTGGACCCTAAGAGATATGTAGCCGATCTGGGTTTGGACCCTAAGAGATAAGTAGCCGATCTGGGATTGGACCCTAAGAGATATGTAGCCGATCTGGGATTGGACCCTAAGAGATATGTAGCCGATCTGGGTTTGGACCCTAAGAGATATGTAGCCGATCTGGGTTTGGACCCTAAGAGATATGTAGCCGATCTGGGTTTGGACCCTAAGAGATATGTAGCCGATCTGGGTTTAGACCCTAAGAAATATGTAGCCGATCTGGGTTTGAACCCTAAGAAATATGTAGCCGATCTGGGTTTGGACCCTAAGAGATATGTAGCCGATCTGGGTTTGGACCCTAAGAGATATGTAGCCGATCTGGGTTTGGACCCTAAGAGATATGTAGCCGATCTGGGTTTGGACCCTAAGAGATATGTAGCCGATCTGGGATTGGACCCTAAGAGATATGTAGCCGATCTGGGTTTGGACCCTAAGAGATATGTAGCCGATCTGGGTTTGGACCCTAAGAGATATGTAGCCGATCTGGGTTTGGACCCTAAGAGATATGTAGCCGATCTGGGTTTGGACCCTAAGAGATATGTAGCCGATCTGGGTTTGGACCCTAAGAGATATGTAGCCGATCTGGGTTTGAACCCTAAGAGATATGTAGCCGATCTGGGTTTGGACCCTAAGAAATATGTAGCCGATCTGGGTTTGGACCCTAAGAAATATGTAGCCGATCTGGGTTTGGACCCTAAGAGATATGTAGCCGATCTGGGTTTGGACCCTAAGAGATATGTAGCCGATCTGGGTTTGGACCCTAAGAGATATGTAGCCGATCTGGGTTTGGACCCTAAGAGATATGTAGCCGATCTGGGTTTGGACCCTAAGAGATATGTAGCCGATCTGGGTTTGGACCCTAAGAGATATGTAGCCGATCTGGGTTTGGACCCTAAGAGATATGTAGCCGATCTGGGTTTGGACCCTAAGAGATATGTAGCCGATCTGGGTTTGGACCCTAAGAGATATGTAGCCGATCTGGGTTTGGACCCTAAGAGATATGTAGCCGATCTGGGTTTGGACCCTAAGAGATATGTAGCCGATCTGGGTTTGGACCCTAAGAAATATGTAGCCGATCTGGGTTTGGACCCTAAGAGATATGTAGCCGATCTGGGTTTGGACCCTAAGAGATATGTAGCCGATCTGGGTTTGGACCCTAAGAGATATGTAGCCGATCTGGGTTTGGACCCTAAGAGATATGTAGCCGATCTGGGTTTGGACCCTAAGAGATATGTAGCCGATCTGGGTTTGGACCCTAAGAGATATGTAGCCGATCTGGGTTTGGACCCTAAGAGATATGTAGCCGATCTGGGTTTGGACCCTAAGAGATATGTAGCCGATCTGGGTTTGGACCCTAAGAGATATGTAGCCGATCTGGGTTTGGACCCTAAGAGATATGTAGCCGATCTGGGTTTGGACCCTAAGAGATATGTAGCCGATCTGGGTTTGGACCCTAAGAGATATGTAGCCGATCTGGGTTTGGACCCTAAGAGATATGTAGCCGATCTGGGTTTGGACCCTAAGAAATATGTAGCCGATCTGGGTTTGGACCCTAAGAAATATGTAGCCGATCTGGGTTTGGACCCTAAGAGATATGTAGCCGATCTGGGTTTGGACCCTAAGAGATATGTAGCCGATCTGGGTTTGGACCCTAAGAGATATGTAGCCGATCTGGGTTTGGACCCTAAGAGATATGTAGCCGATCTGGGTTTGGACCCTAAGAGATATGTAGCCGATCTGGGTTTGGACCCTAAGAGATATGTAGCCGATCTGGGTTTGGACCCTAAGAGATATGTAGCCGATCTGGGTTTGGACCCTAAGAGATATGTAGCCGATCTGGGTTTGGACCCTAAGAGATATGTAGCCGATCTGGGTTTGGACCCTAAGAGATATGTAGCCGATCTGGGTTTGGACCCTAAGAGATATGTAGCCGATCTGGGATTGGACCCTAAGAGATATGTAGCCGATCTGGGTTTGGACCCTAAGAGATATGTAGCCGATGTGGGTTTGGACCCTAAGAGATATGTAGCCGATCTGGGTTTGGACCCTAAGAGATATGTAGCCGATCTGGGATTGGACCCTAAGAGATATGTAGCCGATCTGGGTTTGGACCCTAAGAGATATGTAGCCGATCTGGGTTTGGACCCTAAGAGATATGTAGCCGATCTGGGTTTGGACCCTAAGAGATATGTAGCCGATCTGGGTTTGGACCCTAAGAGATATGTAGCCGATCTGGGTTTGGACCCTAAGAGATATGTAGCCGATCTGGGTTTGGACCCTAAGAGATATGTAGCCGATCTGGGATTGGACCCTAAAACGTTTGGTATAAATATTAGTTCAGAACAGCTGGTTTATATGCTCTATTTCCTCCACTGGATAATCATCAATCTCCAGAGAAATGACAGGAAATGACTGAGTGAAGGAAATGTGACTGTCAAACAACTGCTACATTACTACTGTACATTGAACCACAGAGGATGGGTACATTACTACTGTACATTGAACCACAGAGGATGGGTACATTACTACTGTACATTGAACCACAGAGGATGGGTACATTACTACTGTACATTGAACCACAGAGGATGGGTACATTACTACTGTACATTGAACCACAGAGGATGGCTACATTACTACTGTACATTGAACCACAGAGGATGGGTACATTACTACTCCACATTGAACCACAGAGGATGGGTACATTACTACTGTACATTGAACCACAGAGGATGGCTACATTACTACTGTACATTGAACTACAGAGAATGGGTACATTACTACTCCACATTGAACCACAGAGAATGGCTACATTACTACTCCACATTGAACCACAGCCAGAGGATGGGTACATTACTACTCCACATTGAACCACAGAGGATGGCTACATTACTACTGTACATTGAACCACAGCCAGAGGATGGCTACATTACTACTGTACATTGAACCACAGCCAGAGAATGGGTACATTACTACTCCACATTGAACCACAGAGAATGGCTACATTACTACTCCACATTGAACCACAGCCAGAGGATGGGTACATTACTACTCCACATTGAACCACAGAGGATGGCTACATTACTACTGTACATTGAACCACAGCCAGAGGATGGCTACATTACTACTGTACATTGAACCACAGAGGATGGCTACATTACTACTCCACATTGAACCACAGCCAGAGGATGGCTACATTACTACTCCACATTGAACCACAGCCAGAGGATGGCTACATTACTACTCCACATTGAACCACAGAGGATGGCTACATTACTACTCCACATTGAACAACAGCCAGAGGATGGCTACATTACTACTGTACATTGAACCACAGTCAGAGGATGGGTACATTACTACTCCACATTGAACCACAGCCAGAGGATGGCTACATTACTACTCCACATTGAACCACAGAGGATGGCTACATTACTACTCCACATTGAACCACTGAGGATGGCTACATTACTACTCCACATTGAACCACAGCCAGAGGATGGCTACATTACTACTCCACATTGAACCACAGAGGATGGCTACATTACTACTCCACATTGAACCACAGCCAGAGGATGGGTACATTACTACTCCACATTGAACCACAGCCAGAGGATGGCTACATTACTACTCCACATTGAACCACAGAGGATGGCTACATTACTACTGTACATTGAACCACAGCCAGAGGATGGCTACATTACTACTCCACATTGAACCACAGAGGATGGGTACATTACTACTCCACATTGAACCACAGAGGATGGCTACATTACTACTCCACATTGAACCACAGCCAGAGGATGGGTACATTACTACTCCACATTGAACCACAGCCAGAGAACATCTACATTACTACTCTACATTGAACCACAGAGGATGGCTACATTACTACTCCACATTGAACCACAGCCAGAGAACATCTACATTACTACTCTACATTGAACCACAGAGGATGGCTACATTACTACTGTATATTGAACCACAGCCAGAGGATGGCTACATTACTACTCCACATTGAACCACAGCCAGAGGACAGCTACATTACTACTCCACATTGAACCACAGAGGATGGCTACATTACTACTCCACATTGAACCACAGCCAGAGAACATCTACATTACTACTCTACATTGAACCACAGAGGATGGCTACATTACTACTCCACATTGAACCACAGCCAGAGGATGGCTACATTACTACTCCACATTGAACCACAGCCAGAGGATGGCTACATTACTACTCCACATTGAACCACAGCCAGAGGATGGCTACATTACTACTCCACATTGAACCACAGCCAGAGGATGGCTACATTACTACTCCACATTGAACCACAGAGGATGGGTACATTACTACTCCACATTGAACCACAGAGGATGGCTACATTACTACTCCACATTGAACCACAGCCAGAGGATGGCTACATTACTACTCCACATTGAACCACAGCCAGAGGATGGCTACATTACTACTCCACATTGAACCACAGCCAGAGGATGGCTACATTACTACTCCACATTGAACCACAGCCAGAGGATGGCTACATTACTACTCCACATTGAACCACAGCCAGAGGATGGCTACATTACTACTCCACATTGAACCACAGCCAGAGGATGGCTACATTACTACTCCACATTGAACCACAGAGGATGGGTACATTACTACTCCACATTGAACCACAGCCAGAGGATGGCTACATTACTACTGTACATTGAATCACAGAGGATGGGTACATTACTAATGTACATTGAACCACAGAGGACGGCTAATACTGTAAATGTCTCTAATACTGTAAATGTGTTCTACATGTCTCTAATACCGTAAATGTGTTCTACATGTCTCTCATACTGTAAATGTGTTCTACATGTCTCTAATACCGTAAATGTGTTCTACATGTCTCTCATACTGTAAATGTGTTCTACATGTCTCTAATACTGTAAATGTGTTCTACATGTCTCTCATACTGTAAATGTGTTCTACATGTCTCTCATACTGTAAATGTGTTCTACATGTCTCTCATACTGTAAATGTGTTCTACATGTCTCTAATACTGTAAATGTGTTCTACATGTCTCTAATACTGTAAATGTGTTCTACATGTCTCTAATACTGTAAATGTGTTCTACATGTCTCTCATACTGTAAATGTGTTCTACATGTCTCTAATATTGTAAATGTGTTCTACATGTCTCTAATTCTGTAAATATGTTCTACATGTCTCTAATACTGTAAATGTGTTCTACATGTCTCTAAAACTGTAAATGTCTCTAATACTGTAAATGTGTTCTACATGTCTCTCATACTGTAAATGTGTTCTACATGTCTCTAATACTGTAAATGTGTTCTACATGTCTCTAATACTGTAAATGTGTTCTACATGTCTCTCATACTGTAAATGTGTTCTACATGTCTCTCATACTGTAAATGTCTCTAATACTGTAAATGTGTTCTACATGTCTCTAATACTGTAAATGTGTTCTACATTACTATCATACTGTAAATGTGTTCTACATGTCTCTAATGCTGTAAATGTGTTCTACATGTCTCTCATACTGTAAATGTGTTCTACAAGTCTCTAATACTGTAAATGTGTTCTACATGTCTCTCATACTGTAAATGTGTTCTACATGTCTCTAATACTGTAAATGTGATCTACATGTCTCTCATACTGTAAATGTGTTCTACATGTCTCTCATACTGTAAATGTGTTCTACATGTCTCTCATACTGTAAATGTGTTCTACATGTCTCTAATACTGTAAATGTGTTCTACATGTCTCTCATACTGTAAATGTGTTCTACATGTCTCTCATACTGTAAATGTGTTCTACATGTCTCTCATACTGTAAATGTGTTCTACATGTCTCTCATACTGTAAATGTGTTCTACATGTCTCTAATACTGTAAATGTGTTCTACATGTCTCTAATACTGTAAATGTGTTCTACATGTCTCTCATACTGTAAATGTGTTCTACATGTCTCTAATATTGTAAATGTGTTCTACATGTCTCTAATTCTGTAAATATGTTCTACATGTCTCTAATACTGTCAATGTGTTCTACATGTCTCTAATACTGTAAATGTCTCTAATACTGTAAATGTGTTCTACATGTCTCTCATACTGTAAATGTGTTCTACATGTCTCTAATACTGTAAATGTGTTCTACATGTCTCTAATACTGTAAATGTGTTCTACATGTCTCTCATACTGTAAATGTGTTCTACATGTCTCTCATACTGTAAATGTCTCTAATACTGTAAATGTGTTCTACATGTCTATCATACTGTAAATGTGTTCTACATGTCTCTAATGCTGTAAATGTGTTCTACATGTCTCTCATACTGTAAATGTGTTCTACATGTCTCTAATACTGTAAATGTGTTCTACATGTCTCTCATACTGTAAATGTGTTCTACATGTCTCTCATACTGTAAATGTGTTCTACATGTCTCTAATACTGTAAATGTCTCTAATACTATAAATGTGTTCTACATGTCTCTAATACTGTAAATGTGTTCTACATGTCTATCATACTGTAAATGTGTTCTACATGTCTCTAATGCTGTAAATGTGTTCTACATGTCTCTCATACTGTAAATGTGTTCTACATGTCTCTAATACTGTAAATGTGTTCTACATGTCTCTCATACTGTAAATGTGTTCTACATGTCTCTCATACTGTAAATGTGTTCTACATGTCTCTAATACTGTAAATGTGTTCTACATGTCTCTCATACTGTAAATGTGTTCTACATGTCTCTCATACTGTAAATGTCTCTAATACTGTAAATGTGTTCTACATGTCTCTAATACTGTAAATGTGTTCTACATGTCTATCATACTGTAAATGTGTTCTACATGTCTCTAATGCTGTAAATGTGTTCTACATGTCTCTCATACTGTAAATGTGTTCTACATGTCTCTCATACTGTAAATGTGTTCTACATGTCTCTAATCCTGTAAATGTGTTCTACATGTCTCTCATACTGTAAATGTGTTCTACATGTCTCTAATACTGTAAATGTGTTCTACATGTCTCTCATACTGTAAATGTGTTCTACATGTCTCTAATACTCTATATAAGTTCTCTAGAGGGGAAACATCAAAGAGCGAGAGGCCCTCATAACAACTCTCTTTCTAAAGTGTCTGGTCCAGTGAATGATAAGCAGTACTACCAGGCTAGAGTCAGACTAGCCTGGTCACACCACAAACAGGTCTGGAACCAGGCTAGAGTAGAGTCAGACTAGCCTGGTCCCTACCACAAACAGGTCTGGAACCAGGCTAGAGTAGAGTCAGAATAGCCTGGTCCCACCACAAACAGGTCTGGAGCCAGGCTAGGCTAGAGTCAGACTAGCCTGGCCCCACCACAAACAGGTCTGGAACCAGACTAGAGTAGAGTCGGACTAGCCTGGCCCCACCACAAACAGGTCTGGAACCAGGCTAGAGTGGAGTCAGACTAGCCAACCCCACCATAAACAGGTCTGGAACCAGGCTAGAGTGGAATCAGACTGGGTGAGAATGACAGAGAGACAGACAGACACAGACTCTCAGACGGGGTGAGAATGACAGAGAGACAGACAGACACAGACTCTCAGACTGGGTGAGAATGACAGAGACAGACAGACACAGACTCTCAGACTGGGTGAGAATGACAGAGAGACAGACAGACACAGACTCTCAGACTGGGTGAGAATGACAGAGAGACAGACAGACACAGACTCTCAGACTGGGTGAGAATGACAGAGAGACAGACAGACACAGACTCTCAGACGGGGTGAGAATGACAGAGACAGACAGACATAGACTCTCAGACAGGGTGATAATGACAGAGACAGACAGACAGACAGACAGACAGACAGACAGACAGACAGACAGACAGAGAGGGTGAGAATGACAGACAGACAGACAGACAGACAGACAGACAGACAGACAGACAGACAGACAGACAGACAGACAGAGAGGGTGAGAATGACAGAGAGACAGACAGACAGACAGACAGACAGACAGACAGACAGACAGACAGAGAGGGTGAGAATGACAGACAGACAGACAGACAGACAGACAGACAGACAGACAGACAGACAGACAGACAGACAGACAGACAGACAGACAGAGAGGGTGAGAATGACAGAGAGCCTTGAACTGCCTTCTAAATATAAAACAAGACATTTCCAGATTCAGACTAAATCTACTTATTGTTTAATTGACAGATGAAAGTAAACAACTTATTCTCCTTTCTGGGTTAATTATCAAAGTGGAATAAATATGTCATCTTGAATAATAAATATTCATTGTGTTGTTATGTTGACACAATATGAATCTGCCAGAGAGAGAGAAAGAGGCCAGGCTGAATGCTAATTTCCTTTTCACTAATACTGTTAATTAGGATAATAAACTATTCTGAACAAAAATATAAACGCAACATGCAAACAATTTCAAAGATTTTACTGAGTTACAGTTCACATAAAGAAATCAGTCAATTGAAATAAATTCATTAGGTCCTAATTTATGGATCTAAGGATTTCACATGACTGGGTCTGGTGTGCAACCCTGGTTGTCAGGTAAACATCACTGATATCTAGCTCTGTAGAGGGATATGACAGTCAGTCAGGTAAACATCACTGATATCTAGCTCTGTAGAGGGATATGACAGTCAGTCAGGTAAACATCAGTGATATCTAGCTCTGTAGAGGGATATGACAGTCAGTCAGGTAAACATCAGTGATATCTAGCTCTGTAGAGGGATATGACAGTTAGTCAGGTAAACATCAGTGATATCTAGCTCTGTAGAGGGATATGACAGTCAGTCAGGTAAACATCACTGATATCTAGCTCTGTAGAGGGATAAGACAGTCAGTCAGGTAAACATCAGTGATATCTAGCTCTGTAGAGGGATATGACAGTCAGTCAGGTAAACATCACTGATATCTAGATCTGTAGAGGGATATGACAGTCAGTCAGTCAGGTAAACATCAGTGATATCTAGCTCTGTAGAGGGATATGACAGTCAGTCAGGTAAACATCAGTGATATCTAGCTCTGTAGAGGGATATGACAGTCAGTCAGTCAGGTAAACATCAGTGATATCTAGCTCTGTAGAGGGATATGACAGTCAGTCAGGTAAACATCAGTGATATCTAGCTCTGTAGAGGGATATGACAGTCAGTCAGGTAAACATCAGTGATATCTAGCTCTGTAGAGGGATATGACAGTCAGTCAGGTAAACATCAGTGATATCTAGCTCTGTAGAGGGATATGACAGTCAGTCAGTCAGGTAAACATCAGTGATATCTAGCTCTGTAGAGGGATATGACAGTCAGTCAGGTAAACATCAGTGATATCTAGCTCTGTAGAGGGATATGACAGTCAGTCAGGTAAACATCAGTGATATCTAGCTCTGTAGAGGGATATGACAGTCAGTCAGGTAAACATCAGTGATATCTAGCTCTGTAGAGGGATATGACAGTCAGTCAGTCAGGTAAACATCACTGATATCTAGCTCTGTAGAGGGATATGACAGTCAGTCAGGTAAACATCACTGATATCTAGCTCTGTAGAGGGATATGACAGTCAGTCAGTCAGGTAAACATCAGTGATATCTAGATCTGTAGAGGGATATGACAGTCAGTTAGGTAAACATCAGTGATATCTAGCTCTGTAGAGGGATATGACAGTCAGTCAGGTAAACATCACTGATATCTAGCTCTGTAGAGGGATATGACAGTTAGTCAGGTAAACATCAGTGATATCTAGCTCTGTAGAGGGATATGACAGTCAGTCAGGTAAACATCAGTGATATCTAGCTCTGTAGAGGGATATGACAGTCAGTCAGGTAAACATCAGTGATATCTAGCTCTGTAGAGGGATATGACAGTCAGTCAGGTAAACATCAGTGATATCTAGCTCTGTAGAGGGATATGACAGTTAGTCAGGTAAACATCAGTGATATCTAGTGATATCTAGTTCTGTAGAGGGATATGTAGAGGGATATGACAGTCAGTCAGGTAAACATCACTGATATCTAGCTCTGTAGAGGGATATGACAGTTAGTCAGGTAAACATCAGTGATATCTAGCTCTGTAGAGGGATAAGACAGTCAGTCAGGTAAACATCAGTGATATCTAGCTCTGTAGAGGGATATGACAGTTAGTCAGGTAAACATCAGTGATATCTAGCTCTGTAGAGGGATAAGACAGTCAGTCAGGTAAACATCACTGATATCTAGCTCTGTAGAGGGATATGACAGTTAGTCAGGTAAACATCAGTGATATCTAGCTCTGTAGAGGGATAAGACAGTCAGTCAGGTAAACATCAGTGATATCTAGATCTGTAGAGGGATATGACAGTCAGTCAGGTAAACATCAGTGATATCTAGATCTGTAGAGGGATATGACAGTCAGTCAGGTAAACATCACTGATATCTAGCTATGTAGAGGGATATGACAGTCAGTCAGGTAAACATCAGTGATATCTAGCTCTGTAGAGGGATAAGACAGTCAGTCAGGTAAACATCAGTGATATCTAGCTCTGTAGAGGGATATGACAGTCAGTCAGGTAAACATCAGTGATATCTAGCTCTGTAGAGGGATATGACAGTTAGTCAGGTAAACATCACTGATATCTAGCTCTGTAGAGGGATAAGACAGTCAGTCAGGTAAACATCAGTGATATCTAGCTCTGTAGAGGGATATGACAGTCAGTCAGGTAAACATCAGTGATATCTAGCTCTGTAGAGGGATATGACAGTTAGTCAGGTAAACATCACTGATATCTAGCTCTGTAGAGGGATAAGACAGTCAGTCAGGTAAACATCAGTGATATCTAGCTCTGTAGAGGGATATGACAGTTAGTCAGGTAAACATCAGTGATATCTAGCTCTGTAGAGGGATAAGACAGTCAGTCAGGTAAACATCACTGATATCTAGCTCTGTAGAGGGATATGACAGTTAGTCAGGTAAACATCAGTGATATCTAGCTCTGTAGAGGGATATGACAGTCAGTCAGGTAAACATCACTGATATCTAGCTCTGTAGAGGGATATGACAGT
>NC_048566.1:1410000-1482500 GCF_013265735.2 Oncorhynchus mykiss | reverse complement strand
AACCCACCAACATGTCTGACTAGAACACTAACCCACCAAACATGTTGTCTGACTAGAACACTAACCCACCAACATGTTGTCTGGCTGGAACACTAACCCACCAACATGTTGTCTGACTGGAACACTAACCCACCAACATGTTGTCTGACTAGAACACTAACCCACCAACATGTCTGACTAGAACACTAACCCATCAACATGTCTGACTAGAACACTAACCCACCAACATGTCTGACTAGAACACTAACCCACCAACATGTTGTCTGACTAGAACACTAACCCACCAAACATGTTGTCTGACTAGAACACTAACCCACAAACATGTTGTCTGGCTGGAACACTAACCCACCAACATGTTGTCTGGCTGGAACACTAACCCACCAGCATGTCTGACTAGAACACTAACCCACCAACATGTCTGACTAGAACACTAACCCACCAACATGTTGTCTGGCTGGAACACTAACCCACCAACATGTTATCTGACTGGAACACTAACCCACCAACATGTTATCTGACTGGAACACTAACCCACCAACATGTTGTCTGACTGGAACACTAACCCACCAACATGTTGTCTGACTGGAACACTAACCCACCAACATGTTGTCTGACTGGAACACTAACCCACCAACATGATGTCTGACTGGAACACTAACCCACCAACATGTTGTCTGACTGGAACACTAACCCACCACCATGTTGTCTGACTGGAACACTAACCCACCAACATGTCTGACTAGAACACTAACCCATCAACATGTCTGACTGGAACACTAACCCACCAACATGTTGTCTGACTGGAACACTAACCCACCAACATGTCTGACTGGAACACTAACCCACCACCATGTTGTCTGACTGGAACACTAACCCACCAACATGTCTGACTAGAACACTAACCCATCAACATGTCTGACTAGAACACTAACCCACCACCATGTCTGACTGGAACACTAACCCATCAACATGTTGTCTGACTAGAACACTAACCCATCAACATGTCTGACTGGAACACTAACCCATCAACATGTCGTCTGACTAGAACACTAACCCATCAACATGTCTGACTAGAACACTAACCCACCACCATGTCTGACTAGAACACTAACCCACCAACATGTTGTCTGACTAGAACACTAACCCACCACCATATTGTCTGACTGGAACACTAACCCACCAACATGTCTGACTAGAACACTAACCCATCAACATGTTGTCTGACTAGAACACTAACCCACCAACATGTTGTCTGACTGGAACACTAACCCACCAACATGTTGTCTGACTGGAACACTAACCCACCAACATGATGTCTGACTGGAACACTAACCCACCAACATGTTGTCTGACTGGAACACTAACCCACCAACATGTCTGACTAGAACACTAACCCATCAACATGTCTGACTGGAACACTAACCCACCAACATGTTGTCTGACTGGAACACTAACCCACCACCATGTTGTCTGACTGGAACACTAACCCACCAACATGTCTGACTAGAACACTAACCCATCAACATGTCTGACTGGAACACTAACCCACCAACATGTTGTCTGACTGGAACACTAACCCACCAACATGTCTGACTGGAACACTAACCCACCACCATGTTGTCTGACTGGAACACTAACCCACCAACATGTCTGACTAGAACACTAACCCATCAACATGTCTGACTAGAACACTAACCCACCACCATGTCTGACTAGAACACTAACCCACCAACATGTTGTCTGACTAGAACACTAACCCACCACCATATTGTCTGACTGGAACACTAACCCACCAACATGTCTGACTAGAACACTAACCCATCAACATGTTGTCTGACTAGAACACTAACCCACCAACATGTTGTCTGACTAGAACACTAACCCACCAACATGTTGTCTGACTAGAACACTAACCCACCAACATGTCTGAATGGAACACTAACCCACCACCATGTTGTCTGACTAGAACACTAACCCACCAACATGTCTGGCTGGAACACTAACCCACCAACATGTCTGACTGGAACACTAACCCACCACCATGTCTGACTGGAACACTAACCCACCAACATGTCTGACTGGAACACTAACCCACCACCATGTCTGACTAGAACACTAACCCACCACCATGTTGTCTGACTGGAACACTAACCCACCACCATGTTGTCTGACTGGAACACTAACCCACCACCATGTCTGACTAGAACACTAACCCACCAACATGTCTGACTGGAACACTAACCCACCACCATGTCTGACTAGAACACTAACCCACCACCATGTTGTCTGACTGGAACACTAACCCACCACCATGTCTGACTAGAACACTAACCCACCAACATGTCTGACTGGAACACTAACCCACCAACATGTCTGACTAGAACACTAACCCACCAACATGTCTGACTAGAACACTAACCCACCAACATGTCTGACTAGAACACTAACCCATCGACATGTCTGACTAGAACACTAACCCATCAACATGTCTGACTAGAACACTAACCCACCACCATGTCTGACTGGAACACTAACCCACCACCATGTCTGACTGGAACACTAACCCAACATGTCTATTTGGTACGCCCCCATGGGCTCTCAAATCAGGCTAGACTTATTCTGCTTCTCTCGCCTGGTGTCTGGACTTTTCAGAGTCTGCAAAAACAAAACGCTCCAGTTGTCTTCTACTTTGGTTCGCTATAATTAAAACCACAGACCCCCCCCCCCCTGCTGCCCTGCCAAGAGCCACCGCTGTCTGGGTATTAAGAGGTTCCGTTCAGATGTCCTCTCTAAAGGAACATGAGTCCTACATGTCTTCATTAAAGAGCATCACAGACACCAGAAACAGGGAAACGGTGATGCTCGTCCACTATGTATCCTCTCTGTCTGTTAGTCAGTCAGCAGGCAACACCAGAGGATCTCTGGTGAAGAGGAGGACACACAGCCCCCCTCCTCTCTGAAGGAACATGAGGACCTGGGTCCTACATGTCTTCATTAAAGAGCATCACAGACACCAGAAACAGGGAAACGGTGATGCTCGTCCACTATGTATCCTCTCTGTCTGTTAGTCAGTCAGCAGGCAACACCAGAGGATCTCTGGTGAACAGGAGGACACACAGCCCCCCTCCTCTCTGAAGGAACATGAGGACCTGGGTCCTACATGTCTTCATTAAAGAGCATCACAGACACCAGAAACAGGGAAACGGTGATGCTCGTCCACTATGTATCCTCTCTGTCTGTTAGTCAGTCAGCAGGCAACACCAGAGGATCTCTGGTGAACAGGAGGACACACAGCCCCCCTCCTCTCTGAAGGAACATGAGGACCTGGGTCCTACATGTCTTCATTAAAGAGCATCACAGACACCAGAAACAGGGAAACGGTGATGCTCGTCCACTATGTATCCTCTCTGTCTGTTAGTCAGTCAGCAGGCAACACCAGAGGATCTCTGGTGAACAGGAGGACACACAGCCCCCCCCTCCTCTCTGAAGGAACATGAGGACCTGGGTCCTACATGTCTTCATTAAAGAGCATCACAGACACCAGAAACAGGGAAACGGTGATGCTCGTCCACTATGTATCCTCTCTGTCTGTTAGTCAGTCAGCAGGCAACACCAGAGGATCTCTGGTGAACAGGAGGACACACAGCCCCCCTCCTCTCTGAAGGAACATGAGGACCTGGGTCCTACATGTCTTCATTAAAGAGCATCACAGACACCAGAAACAGGGAAACGGTGATGCTCGTCCACTATGTATCCTCTCTGTCTGTTAGTCAGTCAGCAGGCAACACCAGAGGATCTCTGGTGAACAGGAGGACACACAGCCCCCCTCCTCTCTGAAGGAACATGAGGACCTGGGTCCTACATGTCTTCATTAAAGAGCATCACAGACACCAGAAACAGGGAAACGGTGATGCTCGTCCACTATGTATCCTCTCTGTCTGTTAGTCAGTCAGCAGGCAACACCAGAGGATCTCTGGTGAACAGGAGGACACACAGCCCCCCTCCTCTCTGAAGGAACATGAGGACCTGGGTCCTACATGTCTTCATTAAAGAGCATCACAGACACCAGAAACAGGGAAACGGTGATGCTCGTCCACTATGTATCCTCTCTGTCTGTTAGTCAGTCAGCAGGCAACACCAGAGGATCTCTGGTGAACAGGAGGACACACAGCCCCCCTCCTCTCTGAAGGAACATGAGGACCTGGGTCCTACATGTCTTCATTAAAGAGCATCACAGACACCAGAAACAGGGAAACGGTGATGCTCGTCCACTATGTATCCTCTCTGTCTGTTAGTCAGTCAGCAGGCAACACCAGAGGATCTCTGGTGAACAGGAGGACACACAGCCCCCCTCCTCTCTGAAGGAACATGAGGACCTGGGTCCTACATGTCTTCATTAAAGAGCATCACAGACACCAGAAACAGGGAAACGGTGATGCTCGTCCACTATGTATCCTCTCTGTCTGTTAGTCAGTCAGCAGGCAACACCAGAGGATCTCTGGTGAACAGGAGGACACACAGCCCCCCTCCTCTCTGAAGGAACATGAGGACCTGGGTCCTACATGTCTTCATTAAAGAGCATCACAGACACCAGAAACAGGGAAACGGTGATGCTCGTCCACTATGTATCCTCTCTGTCTGTTAGTCAGTCAGCAGGCAACACCAGAGGATCTCTGGTGAACAGGAGGACACACAGCCCCCCTCCTCTCTGAAGGAACATGAGGACCTGGGTCCTACATGTCTTCATTAAAGAGCATCACAGACACCAGAAACAGGGAAACGGTGATGCTCGTCCACTATGTATCCTCTCTGTCTGTTAGTCAGTCAGCAGGCAACACCAGAGGATCTCTGGTGAACAGGAGGACACACAGCCCCCCTCCTCTCTGAAGGAACATGAGGACCTGGGTCCTACATGTCTTCATTAAAGAGCATCACAGACACCAGAAACAGGGAAACGGTGATGCTCGTCCACTATGTATCCTCTCTGTCTGTTAGTCAGTCAGCAGGCAACACCAGAGGATCTCTGGTGAACAGGAGGACACACAGCCCCCCTCCTCTCTGAAGGAACATGAGGACCTGGGTCCTACATGTCTTCATTAAAGAGCATCACAGACACCAGACACAGGGAAACGGTGATGCTCGTCCACTATGTATCCTCTCTGTCTGTTAGTCAGTCAGCAGGCAACACCAGAGGATCTCTGGTGAACAGGAGGACACACAGCCCCCCTCCTCTCTGAAGAAACATGAGGACCTGGGTCCTACATGTCTTCATTAAAGAGCATCACAGACACCAGAAACAGGGAAACGGTGATGCTCGTCCACTATGTATCCTCTCTGTCTGTTAGTCAGTCAGCAGGCAACACCAGAGGATCTCTGGTGAACAGGAGGACACACAGCACCAAAGGCTAAAACAATCACCACATCTACTATGTAGTAATATGTTTCTTTGTGTCCAACTCCAACCTAACTAAAAGATAACCTCACATGCATATTGTACTCTGTGTAGTGTAGGTTGGTTCCCATAGCAATGCAGGTATATTACAGGTGTAATACAGGTGCAATGCAGGTATATTACAGGTGTAATACAGGTGTAATGCAGGTGTAATACAGGTGTAATACAGGTGTAATGCAGGTGTAATACAGGTGTAATACAGGTGTGATAGGTGTAATACAGGTATAATACAGGTGTGATACAGGTATAATACAGGTGTAATACAGGTGTAATACAGGTGTGATAGGTGTAATACAG
Source organism: Oncorhynchus mykiss (assembly GCF_013265735.2). NCBI lineage: Eukaryota > Metazoa > Chordata > Actinopteri > Salmoniformes > Salmonidae > Oncorhynchus > Oncorhynchus mykiss. Next base: position 1,476,751 of record NC_048566.1, on the reverse strand, counting down.
GTATAATAAAGGTGTGATACAGGTATAATACAGGTGTAATACAGGTGTTATACAGGTGTAATACAGGTGTGCTATGAATTCCATAGTGTGATTATACAATAACACCAACACTGTCAACAGATGATGCAATACTGGCTTTAGCTGGGCAGTAGCCGCTCAGACTGTCTCCTGTCAGACTGTCTCCTGTCAGACTGTCTCCTCTCAGACGGTCTCCTTTCACACTGTCTCCTCGGATACTGTCTTCTCTCAGACTGTCTCCTGTCATACTGTCTCCTCTCAGACTGTCTCCTCTCAGACTGTCTCCTGTCATACTGTCTCCTCTCAGACTGTCTCCTGTCATACTGTCTCCTCTCAGAGTGTCTCCTGTCAGACTGTCTCCTGTCATACTGACTCCTCTCAGACTGTCTCCTCAGATACTGTCTCCTCTCAGACTGTCTCCTCGGATACTGTCTCCTCTCAGACTGTCTCCTTTAACACTGTCTCCTCGGATACTGTCTCCTCTCAGACTGTCTCCTCTCACACTGTCTCCTCTCACACTGTCTCCTTTCACACTGTCTCCTCAGATACTGTCTCCTCTCAGACTGTCTCCTTTCTCACTGTCTCCTCAGAAAATGTCTCCTCTCAAACTGTCTCCTCTCACACTGTCTCCTTTCACACTGCCTCCTCAGATACTGTCTCCTCTCAGACTGTCTCCTTTCTCACTGTATCCTCGGATACTGTCTCCTCTCAGACTGTCTCCTTTCTCACTGTCTCCTCGGATACTGTCTCCTCTCACACTGTCTCCTCTCACACTGTCTCCTCTCACACTGTCTCCTCTCAGAGGAGGAGGCATTGGCCTGACTGACGATTTCCTAGTTCTCCACGACAGGTTCTACAGTTAGACAATCCATTCAGTCTCATCAAATAGGCACAATTCCTATCGTAATGCCAATAGTCATAGACTAAATTCCTTATTCTCCTCTCACTAACAGGCTGTTTCCCCACTCGTCTTGAAGCAAAAGTCAGAGCTGTCAAACTCCGTGTAACACAAGAGTCCTACAGACTTCAGTGACTCCCAAAATGGCACCCTAATTCTCCATGTAGTGCACTACGGTAGGTGTCAGGTATTTGATTTATAGCCTATAGACATCGTCATGTTATACAAGTCAAAAATGCATATTTCTGCCTATGGCCGAATAGTCTTATTATTAGTCTCTCCTGGAAGAAACCGCTAACTGTAAACGTCTAGTTGTTATGTAAGATCCGGCCAAACAGTTGGATAATAAATGAGGAAATGCATATAGATAGGCTAGGTAGGCTATAGGCTACTTCTTCAGTCTGCTGCTTCTTGTTTCCGGGTTCAATCCGCTGTGTCACTCACACCGCACCATTGTCCTCTTTATGAAGACGCGCGCTCTGCTCCGGATCCGACATGCACACAATTACTGTTACAATGTATCGTCACTCTGGAACTGCTACAAAGGATACGTGGCTGAGTTTATACCAATGTTGCGCTGCTCTGTCTGCTGTGTTGCCAAACATGAAATCAGAGCTAGATCAGTTAGAGCAGCATATTTCCAGTAGCGCGGTAGCTGTCTACATTCTCCATTATCGATGTGAATGATCGTGTTACTGTTTACTCACCAAGGGTCAAACTCGTGGATGATGCTCTCAAATCGGATGACAGCGAAGAGCCTGGCACTGAAACCAGCAAGCCAGGCCAGAAACAGGATGGTAAACGAAAGTAAGGACTGCCACCCTGCCGGCTGAGCTATCCCGGTGGAGAGAGCCCCCGTAGGACTACTACCGACGGTCCCCGCTGGACTGCTCCGTCCATTCCCAGAGAGAGAAGCTCCGATATTCACAGCAGAAGCTTTATGCTTGCTATCGGAAACAGAGTGATGTTCCGCCATATTCTACGCCAGACCCCGGTTGTAGGCAGATCTGATAGGAACGAGAGAAATCCCCCTCCTGCTGCCACGCTCCACTGTCGAAGACCCTCACACCCTATCTGCACCTCTCGTTTCACTTCCAATCACCAGAACCCTATCCTGGGTATAACCGGACCGCTAATTCAAAACAAGTTCCCCCGATGGAGTCACATAGCAGCCGGGGTTGCAGTACCGCAGTAGCGCACGCGAACCGACGAGCTGCTCCTCCTTGGAAGTTGATGTCAGGGCGGGCGCACCGTGGACAGCAGGACCAGGAAGAGAGCTCAGCCTCTCACAACCAGACGGGTCCGACTGGGCAGGTCCACGGCGCTGTCATAACACCAATCACAAGAGAGAGTGTACAGACTGACAGGGACAGTAACCAATGGGATGGGATTCACACCGGATAGTCGTAGCATCGTTGTGGAGGATAGCGCACTAGCAAGTCCACCAATCATATGTCTAAAATATAATATCAGACTGAAAAGATAGCCAATCCGCTATCAACAGCGCGGGGTCGGTTTCACGGAAGAAGCCAATAAAATAAATGAAATCCGCGAGACATGCCTGCCACGAGAGCGTATACCACAGCAGCGTCAACCGTGTGAATAAGTACAGTAGGATCAGTAGGATACAGTAGGACCTGGCTACAAACAGCTGCCTCCCAGTACCCACATACCAGCGGTATAATGCTCAGGCTGTCCACTGTCCTCCTACCATTCAAAACCATCCTCCTGCTGAGAATGACACAAACAGGAAGTCACCGCAGCATGTCGGGAATAGATTTATCACAATAATAACAGACACACAGGGTGAATTAGACCTGTTATTGTCACGTGGCTTTATTCTGTTGTATTATTTGATGTTGCGTTTTCATTTATTCTCACGGTGACGTCAGTCAGCAGCCACACTAAGACAGAGTACAGGATGGGGATATTACCCATACAGGACTAGTTTATCAGGATTAGACTATTACCCATACAGGACTAGTTTATCAGGACTAGGTTATTACCCATACAGGACTAGGTTATTACCCATACAGGACTAGTTTATCAGGATTAGACTATTACCCATACAGGACTAGTTTATCAGGATTAGACTATTACCCATACAGGACTAGGTTATTACCCATACAGGACTAGTTTATCAGGATTAGACTATTACCCATACAGGACTAGTTTATCAGGATTAGACTATTACCCATACAGGACTAGTTTATCAGGACTAGGTTATTACCCATACAGGACTAGTTTATTACCCATATAGGACTAGTTTATCAGGTTTAGACTATTACCCATACAGGACTAGTTTATCAGGACTAGGTTATTACCCATACAGGACTAGGTTATTACCCATACAGGACTAGTTTATCAGGATTAGACTATTACCCATACAGGACTAGTTTATCAGGACTAGGTTATTACCCATACAGGACTAGTTTATCAGGACTAGGTTATTACCCATACAGGACTAGTTTAGCAGGTTTAGACTATTACCCATACAGGACTAGTTTATCAGGACTAGACTATTACCCATACAGGACTAGTTGATCAGGTTTAGGTTATTACCCATAAAGGACTAGTTTATCTGGACTAGTGTATCAGACTAGGTTATCAGGACTAGGTTATTACCCATACAGGACTAGTTTATCAGGACTAGGTTATTACCCATACAGGACTAGTTTATCAGGATTAGACTATTATCCATACAGGACTAGTTTATCAGGATTAGACTATTACCCATACAGGACTAGTTTATCAGGACTAGGTTATTACCCATACAGGACTAGTTTATCAGGATTAGACTATTACCCATACAGGACTAGTTTATCAGGATTAGACTATTACCCATACAGGACTAGTTTATCAGGTTTAGGTTATTGCCCATACAGGACTAGTTTAAGTTTGAGGATGAACCGGAGGTTCTACTGCGGTTGAGGCATAATACCAAACCTGTTTCAGCTCCTCTAAAAACATGATATTGTCTAAGCTCAAAAACTACTGCCGTTGATTCAAGTGGGTGTGCAGCATTCCTACAGAGGAGAGCTGCATACACAAGAGAGAGAGAGAGGGGAGGGAGGAGAGAGTGGGGAGGGAGGAGAGAGAGAGAGGGGAGGGAGGGAGGAGAGAGAGGGGAGGGAGGGAGGAGAGAGAGAGAGGGGAGGGAGGGAGGAGAGAGAGGGGAGGGAGGGAGGAGAGAGAGGGGGGAGAGGGAGGAGAGAGGGGAGGGAGGAGAGAGAGGGGAGGGAGGATAAATAGATGAGGAGAGGAGAGGAGAGAGGGGAGGGAGGAGAGAGAGAGATGAGAGGGAGGAGAGAGAGAGAGGGGCAGGAGGAGAGAGAGAGTGGTGGGAGGAGAGAGAGAGGGGAGGGAGGGAGGGAGGGAGGAGAGAGAGAGAGAGGAGGGAGGAGATAGAGAGAGAGGGGAGGGAGGGAGGGAGGGAGGAGAGAGAGAGAGAGGAGGGAGGAGAGAGAGAGAGGAGGGAGGAGAGAGATGGGAGGGATGAGAGAGAGAGAGGAGGGAGGAGAGAGAGAGGGGAGGGAGGGAGGAGTGAGAGATGATGAGAGGAGAGGAGAGAGAGATGAGGATAAGAGAGCTGCATACACAAGAGAGAGAGAGAGAGGGGAGGGAGGAGATAGAGAGAGAGGGGAGGGAGGAGATAGAGAGAGAGGGGAGGGAGGGAGGGAGGGAGGGAGGAGAGAGAGAGAGAGGGGAGGGAGGAGATAGAGAGAGAAGAGGGAGGAGAGAGAGGGGAGGGAGGAGAGAGAGAGAGAGGAGGGAGGAGAGAGAGAGAGGAGGGAGGAGAGAGATGGGAGGGATGAGAGAGAGAGAGGAGGGAGGAGAGAGAGAGGAGGGAGGAGAGAGAGGGGAGGGAGGAGAGAGAGATGAGGAGAGGAGAGAGAGAGGAGGGAGGAGAGAGAGAGATGAGGAGAGGAGAGGAGAGAGAGATGAGGAGAGGAGAGCTGCATACACAAGAGAGAGAGAGTGGAGGGAGGAGAGAGAGAGGAGAGGAGAGGAGAGGAGAGGAGAGGAGAGGAGAGGAGAGGAGAGGAGAGGAGAGGGAGGGAGGGAGGGAGGGAGGAGAGAGAGAGAGAGATGAGGAGAGGAGAGAGAGAGATGAGGAGAGGAGAGCTGCATACACAAGAGAGAGAGAGGAGGGAGGAGACAGAGATGAGGAGAGGAGAGAGAGAAGGGAGGGAGGAGAGAGAGAGAGAGATGAGGAGAGGAGAGAGGGAGGGGCGGGGAGAGAGAGAGAGAAGGGAGGGAGAAGAGAGAGAGGGGAGAGAGGAGAGAGAGAGATGGGAGGGAGGAGAGAGAGAGGGGAGGGAGGAGAGAGAGAGATGAGGAGAGGAGAGAGAGAGAGAGAGAGAGGGAGGAGAGAGAGAGGGGAGGGAGGAGAGAGAGAGGGAGGACAGAGCACATCCACTCTCACACGGTCTGCTTTCTATTCAAACACAAATACTGCTCACTACCTGGAACATTAATACAGGTCCACACTGACACAATACCAATGTGTGGCTTTTCTGCAACGATACCTCTCTCTCTCATTGTCTCTGTCTCTCTCTCTCTCTGTCTCTCCATCATTATCTCTCTCTCTCTCTCCATCTCTCTCTCCATCGTTATCTCTCTCTCCATCTCCATCTCTCTCCCTCCATCATTCTCTCTCTCATCTCTCTCTTTCATCTCTCTCTTTCTCCATCGATATATTCTTCTCTCTCTCTCTCCATTGTTCTCTCTCCCCCTCTCTCTCTCTATCGCTCTCTCTCTCCTTCTCTCTCGCCATCATTTTTTCTCTCTCTCTCTGACCAGGAAAACCTCCCTATACACTGATTTGAAAAGAAAAGAAAAGCAAGAGGGAGAGATTGAGGGGAGTCTACAGAGTATACATGAAAAAAAGAGAAGCATTTTTCTTCCCGGGGACTCTATTGTATAATTACAATCAGTCGTGTTCAGTAACTGTCTCTATTGTATAATTACAATCAGTCGTGTTCAGTAACTGTCTCTATTGTATAATTACAATCAGTCGTGTTCAGTAACTGTCTCTATTGTATAATTACAATCAGTCGTGTTCAGTAACTGTCTCTATTGTATAATTATAGTCAGTCGTGTTCAGTAACTGTCTCTATTGTATAATTACAATCAGTAGTGTTCAGTAACTGTCTCTATTGTATAATTACAATCAGTCGTGTTCAGTAACTGTCTCTATTGTATAATTACAATCAGTCGTGTTCAGTAACTGTCTCTATTGTATAATTATAGTCAGTCGTGTTCAGTAACTGTCTCTATTGTATAATTACAATCAGTCGTGTTCAGTAACTGTCTCCATTGTATAATTATAGTCAGTAGTGTTCAGAAACTGTCAAACAAACCCTCACTTAGATTACCTTCCTTCCATACACTGCTCTAGAACAAAAAAAGGGGTAGAGGGCGTTTTTGAGGCAAGCTGCAAAATTGTTATTTTTGTCCAAAAACGTTCCCAAAAGATGAGAGTTTGAGTTGTGTGTACATGTGTGTGCTATAGATTGTCAGAGCTTACTGAGGCAGGGGCGTAATCATTTCAAGTCAAATTGATAAAGGAAATCCTATTACTCTCCCCAACCAGTCTAGAATGGCTCCAAGCAGGAAAAGAACATAGGGGAATGCGTCCCAAATTGCACCCTATTTCCCGATAATAAAGTGCCCTACTTTCAACCAGGGCCCATTAAAAGTAGTGCACTAATAAAGGGAATAAGCTGCCCTTTGTGACACATTCATAGATCTCCTCCTGAAAAGACTACTGGATAGAATCTTGTTTAAAAACACAGTTAAACCCACACAGTGAAACCCACACAGTGAAATCCACACGGTGAAACCCACACAGTGAAATCCACACGGTGAAACCCACACAGTGAAACCCACACAGTGAAATCCACACAGTGAAACCCACTATGTGAAACCCACACAGTGAAACCCACACAGTGAAATCCACACGGTGAAACCCACTATGTGAAACCCACACAGTGAAACCCACACAGTGAAACCCACACAGTGAAGCCCACACAGTGAAATCCACACAGTGAAACCCACACAGTGAAGCCCACACAGTGAAATCCACACAGTGAAACCCACACAGTGAAACCCACACAGTGAAGCCCACACAGTGAAATCCACACAGTGAAACCCACACAGTGAAACCCACACAGTGAAATCCACACAGTGAAACCCACACAGTGAAACCCACACAGTGAAACCCATAAAACCCATACTGTCCATTATAACATAATAACATAGCAGGGTCTATGTTCCTCAGGCCCCCCCCCCCCCCCCCTAACACTAACCTTAACCCTAACCCTAACCCTAACCCCCCCCCCCCCCCCCCCCCCCCCCAGCAGTACTGTCCATAATAACATAGCAGGGTCTATGTTCCTCAGGCACCCCCCTAACCCTAACCCCCCCCCCCCCCCCCCCCAGCAGTGCTGTCCATAACAACATAGCAGGGTCTATGTTCCTCAATCAACAACTATTCAGCATTGAGTCAAGGCCAAGGCCACACATCTCACCACTTTACACAGACAGAACTCAATAGCAGCTCTTTTAAAAAATCTTCAGTTGAGATGATGAAATACATTGAGTCCAGTGGTTTTCAAACCGCTCCTAGGGGGAACTCCCCCCCCCCCCCCCCCCCCTGGCAGTTTCACCATGTTGGTGGAGCCCTGAACTAACTCACCCTGATCCACCAATCAAGGCTTTGATGATTAGCTGACAAGTTGACAGGTGTCAGGTGTGCTGGCTGTGTGAGAACATCAACACAAATCAAATCAAATCAAATCAAATCAAATCAAATTTTATTTGTCACATACACATGGTTAGCAGATGTTAATGCGAGTGTAGCGAAATGCTTGTGCTTCTAGTTCCGACAATGCAGTAATAACCAACAAGTAATCTAACTAACAATTCCAAAACTACTGTCTTGTACACAGTGTAAGGGGATAAAGAATATGTACATAAGGATATATGAATGAGTGATGGTACAGGGCAGCATAGGCAAGATACAGTAGATGGTATCGAGTACAGTATGTACAAATGAGATGAGTATGTAAACAAAGTGGCATAGTTTAAAGTGGCTAGTGATACATGTATTACATAAGGATACAGTCGATGATATAGAGTACAGTATATACGTATGCATATGAGATGAATAATGTAGGGTAAGTAACATTATATAAGGTAGCATTGTTTAAAGTGGCTAGTGATATATTTACATCATTTCCCATCAATTCCCATTATTAAAGTGGCTGGAGTTGAGTCAGTGTCAGTGTGTTGGCAGCAGCCACTCAATGTTAGTGGTGGCTGTTTAACAGTCTGATGGCCTTGAGATAGAAGCTGTTTTTCAGTCTCTCGGTCCCAGCTTTGATGCACCTGTACTGACCTCGCCTTCTGGATGATAGCGGGGTGAACAGGCAGTGGCTCGGGTGGTTGATGTCCTTGATGATCTTTATGGCCTTCCTGTGACATCGGGTGGTGTAGGTGTCCTGGAGGGCAGGTAGTTTGACCCCGGTGATGCGTTGTGCAGACCTCACCACCTTCTGGAGAGCCTTACGGTTGAGGGCGGAGCAGTTGCCGTACCAGGCGGTGATACAGCCCGCCAGGATGCTCTCGATTGTGCATCTGTAGAAGTTTGTGAGTGCTTTTGGTGACAAGCCAAATTTCTTCAGCCTCCACAAAGGAAGTAGCTTGTGCTGAACAGTTTTTCTGGTGAGAATCTAGACCTCAACCACAGGACCTCCTAGCCTGGTACCAGTCTGGTTGAGAATCTAGACCTCAACCACAGAGCCTCCTAGTCTGGTACCAGTCTGGTTGAGAATCTAGACCTCAACCACAGAGCCTCCTAGCCTGGTACCAGTCTGGTTGAGAATCTAGACCTCAACCACAGAACCTCCTAGCCTGGTACCAGTTTGGTTGATAATCTAGCCTCAACCATAGAGCCTCCTAGCCTGGTACCAGTCTGTTGGAGAATCTAGACCTCAACCACAGGACCTCCTAGCCTGGTACCAATCTGGTGAGAATCTAAACCTCAACCACAGAACCTCCTAGCCTGGTACCAATCTGGTGAGAATCTAGCCTCAACCACAGAACCTCCGAGCCTGGTACAAGTTTGGTGAGAATCTAGACCTCAACCACAGAACCTCCTAGCCTGGTACCAGTTTGGTGAGAATCTAGACCTCAACCACAGAGCCTCCTAGCCTGGTACCAGTCTGTTTGAGAATCTAGACCTCAACCACAGAGCCTCCTAGCCTGGTACCAGTCTGGTTGAGAATCTAGACCTCAACCACAGAACCTCCTAGCCTGGTACCAGTTTGGTGAGAATCTAGACTTCAACCACATAACCTCCTAGCCTGGTACCAATCTGGTTGAGAATCTAAGCCTCAAACACAGAACCTCCTAGCCTGGTACCAGTTTGGTGAGAATCTAGACCTCAACCACAGAACCTCCTAGCCTGGTACCAATCTGGGTGAGAATCTAGACCTCAACCACAGAACCGCCTAGCCTGGTACCAGTTTGGTGAGAATCTAGACCTCAACCACAGAGCCTCCTAGCCTGGTACCAATCTGGGTGAGAATCTAGACCTCAACCACAGAACCGCCTAGCCTGGTACCAGTCTGGTTGAGAATCTAGTCTCAACCACAGAACCTCCTAGCCTGGTACCAGTCTGTTTGAGAATCTAGACCTCAACCACAGAACCTCCTAGCCTGGTACCAATCTGGGTGAGAATCTAGACCTCAACCACAGGACCTCCTAGCCTGGTACCAGTCTTGTGAGAATCTAGACCTCAACCACAGAGCCTCCTAGCCTGGTACCAAGCTGGTGAGAATCTAGACCTCAACCACAGAGCCTCCTAGCCTGGTACCAGTCTGGTTGAGAATCTAGTCTCAACCACAGAACCTCCTAGCCTGGTACCAGTCTGTTTGAGAATCTAGACCTCAACCACAGAGCCTCCTAGCCTGGTACCAGTCTGATGAGAATCTAGCCTCACCCACAGAGCCTCCTAGCCTGGTACAGATCTGGTGAGAATCTAGACCTCAACCACAGAACCTCCTAGCCTGGTACCAGTTTGGTTGATAATCTAGCCTCAACCACAGAACCTCCTAGCCTGGACCAGTCTGTTTGAGAATCAAGACCTCAACCACAGAGCCTCCTAGCCTGGTACCAGTCTGGTGAGAATCTAGACCTCAACCACAGAACCTCCTAGCCTGGTACCAGTTTGGTGAGAATGTAGACCTCAACTACAGGACCTCCTAGCCTGGTACCAATCTGGTTGAGAATCTAGACCTCAACCACAGAACCTCCTAGTCTGGTACCAATCTGGTGAGAATCTAGACCTCAACCACAGGGCCTCCTAGCCTGGTACCAGTTTGGTTGAGAATCTAGCCTCAACCACAGAGCCTCCTAGCCTGGTACCAGTCTGGGTGAGAATCTAGACCTCAACCACAGAGCCTCCTGGCCTGGTACCAGTTTGGTTGAGAATCTAGCCTCAACCACAGAACCTTCTAGCCTGGTACCAATCTGGTGAGAATCTAGACCTCAACCACAGAGCCTCCTAGCCTGGTACCAATCTGGTTGAGAATCTAGACCTCAACCACAGAACCTCCTAGCCTGGTACCAATCTGGTGAGAATCTAGACCTCAACCACAGAGCCTCCTAGCCTGGTACCAATCTGGTGAGAATCTAGACCTCAACCACAGGACCTCCTAGCCTGGTACCAGTCTGGTGAGAATCTAGACCTCAACCACAGGACCTCCTAGCCTGGTACCAATCTGGTGAGAATCTAGACCTCAACCACAGGACCTCCTAGCCTGGTACCAATCTGGTGAGAATCTAGACCTCAACCACAGGACCTCCTAGCCTGGTACCAATCTGGTGAGAATCTAGACCTCAACCACAGGACCTCCTAGCCTGCTTCAGAAGCAAGCCAGCAGTGGTATGCAGGGTGGTATGCTGCTGGCCTAAATATATAAACGTGGGGTTGACCTCTCTGTCTGTAAGAAGAGAGCTTCATCCTCTTTGATTTATTTACAACCTGACAGAAACTCCCTCTATATGTGACATCATTAACTAAGATAAGAATCATAACTTACCAAACCTGTTCACAGGAACGGATAACACTGGAGATCCTTTCAGATCTGCGTTGTGTTTTTTACCCCTAATTTCTGGAACAATCTGCAGAGTTCACTGCAGTTAGATGTGCTGGTGTCACTCAGGCAGTTTACATTGAGGACCTCTATGTAGTTGAATGTGATTGCTTTAATTAAACATGCTTATTTAGTTATTGTGTGCTGAATTATATTGTTTTATACACACGTATGTGACTGTTGTTTCATCATTCTGTTTTATATTGTAATTATTTATTTAACCTTTATTTAACCTTTATTTAACCTTTATTTAACCTTTATTTAACCAGGAAGGGCTCATTGAGATTGACATGCATCTATAAATATATACAGGTCTCTCTTGTAAAATAGATTTTTTTTAAATCTCAGTGTGACTCCCTGTTTAAATAAAGGTTAAATATATATATATAATACGACACTGTTTTTGACCAGAGCCCTAAACAGCCCTATACAGTGGACCCGTCTGAATCCCAGAGCTGATGGGGTTTTAATCTGACAGCAGGAAGCTGGACTCAGAATCACCAACATGCAGTACAGTTTAGCTGGACTCAGAATCACCAACATGCAGTAGAGTTTAGCTGGACTCAGAATCACCAACATGCAGTAGAGTTTAGCTGGACTCAGAATCACCAACATGCAGTAGAGTTTAGCTGGACTCAGAATCACCAACATGCAGTAGAGTTTAGCTGGACTCAGAATCACCAACATGCAGTAGAGTTTAGCTGGACTCAGAATCACCAACATGCAGTACAGTTTATTAGCAGCAGGTGGCAGTATAATAATGTGGTCTAATGATCAGAGTTGAACCTCAGTTGAGTTGGTGTGTTTGTCGGTGGCAGCCAGAGTGTGAATTATACCGTGACATTCAGGGGGAGCCTCTATTGGATGCAGGTACTTGCCTCAATACATTTTAATTTATGGGCCTATTAGTAAAGACAAGTCATTTAACAGTAAAAATATATGGACATTTTTAATGCGGCATGAACACTTCAAAAACTAGGCTACCTGCGACCGCTCATTCATCCCCTCCAAAAATGTATTCCAGCATCCAGTGCATTGTGTCTAAGGCAGCGGCTGTCACACTCTTATTTTGGACCAGACAGCATCAGATACAATGGCTACAACTACTTAGACCGAGAGGAGCTGTTTCGCTCACTAGGATCCTCTCTCCGGTGAGATTGATGCAATCTCTGTCAAATTATTTAGACACCTCTCCCGAAGTTTGACTTTTGTTGCGAGTTGTACATGAGTCTCAATAGGCTCCTAATATGATTATAAATGATAAGTACAGGATGTTATCTACAGCTCTCTATTGGAGATGAAGAGTAGGAAGGAGGGGAGATGAGAATAGAGGAGAGAAGGGTTTACCTGTGAGGCTGTACCTGGGTAAACGTGAAAGTCTGTGCATTTCTCTTCGGTAAAGAATGTTGTATAGATTTGTCTGTACGTACTTCTGTGTGTATATATATATATATATATATATATATATATATATATATATATATATATAGTGCCTTGCGAAAGTATTCGGCCCCCTTGAACTTTGCGACCTTTTGCCACATTTCAGGCTTCAAACATAAAGATATAAAACTGTATTTTTTTGTGAAGAATCAACAACAAGTGGGACACAATCATGAAGTGGAACGACATTTATTGGATATTTCAAACTTTTTTAACAAATCAAAAACTGAAAAATTGGGCGTGCAAAATTATTCAGCCCCCTTAAGTTAATACTTTGTAGCGCCACCTTTTGCTGCGATTACAGCTGTAAGTCGCTTAGGGTATGTCTCTATCAGTTTTGCACATCGAGAGACTGACATTTTTTCCCATTCCTCCTTGCAAAACAGCTCGAGCTCAGTGAGGTTGGATGGAGAGCATTTGTGAACAGCAGTTTTCAGTTCTTTCCACAGATTCTCGATTGGATTCAGGTCTATATATATATATATATATGTATATGTATATATATAGGTATATATATATACATAGTAAGAGCAAATGGGTAGTTGTACTATCTCATTTCAACAGCAGCGTATCTGTTTATTAAACAGTGTTTGTTGTTAAATATAGTCTAATAAAGCTACAATACCTAACTTTTTTTGGGGGGGGCGATCCCACCAAATTCACATAGAAATGCGAGTTATAGATCTGTAATTCTCATTGAAATCAGGTGTAAGCAGCAGTGGATCTGTTCTATGTGCGCTATTTCTATGCTTCACAGTGTTTAAGTTTTTTTTTTTTTTTTTTTTTGCTTCTTTTACTTCCTGTTTTGTACACCAGCTTCAAACAGCTGAACATGTCATATTTGGGGTTTATGGAGAAGATATATTTAACATCGGTTTAGACGGCACGATGATTCTCTACGCAATGACTGCTTGTTTTGTCACATAAACTGACATTAGGCAAACTGTTCGAATTTTAACAACCAGGAAATGGTCGGAGCTATTTCTGCATATTGCATGTTTAACTTGAAAGAAGAAGCCTATTGGATGGTAGCGGGGTGAACAGGCAGTGGCTCTGCTGGTTGATGTCCTTGATTGATCTTTCTGGCCTTCCTGTGACATCGGGTACATACAGTATTATCTGTTCTCCTGGTCTCACTCCTGGGACCTGTAACAAACACGTCATAAACCATGAAAATTATTTGGAAAAAATGGATACAGGAAATTAGCTATAAAAACAGCAACATTTTCTTTCAAGCCTCATGGCTAGATGTGTAAAATAGCGCGAGATTAGCTATAAAAACTGCAAAAAAAATTATCTCTGCCCCATAACTTGTTGTTGTTAAGTTATCTGGGTTAGGACTGGCTAACTCTACCACACATTCAGGACATAGTGTTATGTTATCTGGGTTAGGACTGGCTAACTCTACCACACATTCAGGACATAGTGTTATGTTATCTGGGTTAGGACTGGCTAACTCTACCACACATTCAGGACATAGTGTTATGTTATCTGGGTTAGGACTGGCTAACTCTACCACACATTCAGGACATAGTGTTATGTTATCTGGGTTAGGACTGGCTAACTCTACCACACATTCAGGGACGTTACCCTGCACATAGTGTTATGTTATCTGGGTTAGGACTGGCTAACTCTACCACACATTCAGGGACGTTACCCTGCACATAGTGTTATGTTATCTGGGTTAGGACTGGCTAACTCGACCACACATTCAGGGACGTTACCCTGCACATAGTGTTATGTTATCTGGGTTAGGACTGGCTAACTCTACTACACATTCAGGTACGTTACCCTGTACATAGTGTTATGTTATCTGGGTTAGGACTGGCTAACTCTACTACACATTCAGGACATAGTGTTATGTTATCTGGGTTAGGACTGGCTAACTCTACCACACATTCAGGGACGTTACCCTGCACATATTGTTATGTTATCTGGGTTAGGACTGGCTAACTCTACCACACATTCAGGACATATTGTTATGTTATCTGGGTTAGGACTGGCTAACTCTACCACACATTCAGGACATAGTGTTATGTTATCTGGGTTAGGACTGGCTAACTCTACCACACATTCAGGGACGTTACCCTGCACATATTGTTATGTTATCTGGGTTAGGACTGGCTAACTCTACCACACATTCAGGACATAGTGTTATGTTATCTGGGTTAGGACTGGCTAACTCTACCACACATTCAGGGACGTTACCCTGCACATAGTGTTATGTTATCTGGGTTAGGACTGGCTAACTCTACCACACATTCAGGGACGTTACCCTGTACATAGTGTTATGTTATCTGGGTTAGGACTGGCTAACTCTACCACACATTCAGGGACGTTACCCTGTACATAGTGTTATGTTATCTGGGTTAGGACTGGCTAACTCTACTACACATTCAGGTACGTTACCCTGTACATATTGTTATGTTATCTGGGTTAGGACTGGCTAACTCTACCACACATTCAGGACATAGTGTTATGTTATCTGGGTTAGGACTGGCTAACTCTACCACACATTCAGGGACGTTACCCTGCACATATTGTTATGTTATCTGGGTTAGGACTGGCTAACTCTACCACACATTCAGGACATAGTGTTATGTTATCTGGGTTAGGACTGGCTAACTCTACCACACATTCAGGGACGTTACCCTGCACATAGTGTTATGTTATCTGGGTTAGGACTGGCTAACTCTACCACACATTCAGGGACGTTACCCTGCACATAGTGTTATGTTATCTGGGTTAGGACTGGCTAACTCTACTACACATTCAGGTACGTTACCCTGTACATAGTGTTATGTTATCTGGGTTAGGACTGGCTAACTCTACTACACATTCAGGACATAGTGTTATGTTATCTGGGTTAGGACTGGCTAACTCTACCACACATTCAGGACATAGTGTTATGTTATCTGGGTTAGGACTGGCTAACTCTACCACACATTCAGGGATGTTACCCTGCACATATTGTGTAGACCTGAGCTGGATTAATGGCATTTTCAGAGCTTTTTGAATCAATAACTAATTATTTTGAACCCCTGCTCTGATAAAAACCTCTCTCCTGGATGACAACTGATCAGTCAGGTGGTATATTACATTATATTACATTATATTATATTATATCCATGAAGCCTACGACATTGTCAGTCAACATGGACCTTTTCTGGGGGCCTTTTTCACAGAAGGCGAGGTCGGTACAGGCGCATCAAAGCTGGGACCGAGAGACTGCAAAAACAAGTTCTATCTCAAGACCATCAGACTGTTAACCAGCCATCACTAGCACATTAGAGGCTGCTGCCTACATAGAGACTCAAATCACTGGCCATTTTAATAAATGGATCACTAGTCACTGTAATAATGTTTACATACTGCATTACTCATCTCATATGTATATACTGTAGTCTATACTATTATACTGTATCTTGGTCTGACATCGCCCGTCCATATATTTATATATTCTTAATTCTAATCCTTAGATGTGTGTGTACTGGGTATATGTTGTGTAATTTGTTCAATATTTTACTTGTTAGATGTTACTGTCGGAGCTAGAAGCACAAACATTACACTTACATCCGGAATAGAATCTGCTGAACACGTGTCTGTGACCAATAACATTTCATTAGATTTGATGTTTCCTGTAAAACAGGAGAAACGATGAGACAAGAGGAAGTTGGTTGGTTTCAGGAAATGTTTTCTCAATAGAATTTAATAAACATGTTTGGTTTTTTTCTTTCTCTACAAAAAAAGTGTCGAGGGTCAATTATCTGGTTCATTAGAATTTCTTTGGTAGAAAAAAATATATAAATTCACAGTTGTCATTATCATTAAAAAACACATCTACAGTCAAAAATATCCTATGTTCAGTCTCTTTAACAGTACATATAATTATTGCTATTCAATGAATTGGTATCTGTACCAAAAATAAAGGCTATTCACTTACACATAGTGCAGAAGGTATCTAACATGTTAAAACCATCTAATTGTACAGTGGGGCAAAAAAGTATTTAGTCAGCCACCAATTGTGCAAGTTCTCCCACTTCAAAAGATGAGAGAGGCCTGTAATTTTCATCATAGGTACACTTCAACTGTAACAGACAAAATGAGGAGAAAAAAAACATCTAATTGTATGTATGTTCGTCCAACACATGTCCACAGATTATCCGCTTTAGTAGTGAAAGAATAAATGTTACCCAATGTTTCATTTTTTATTGAACCTTTATTTAACTAGGCAAGTCAGTTAAGAACAAATTCTTATTTTCAATGACGGCCTAGGAACAGTGGGTTAACTGCCTGTTCAGGGGCAGAACGACAGATTTGTACCTTGTCAGCTCGGGGGTTTGAACTTGCAACCTTCCCGTTACTAGTCCAACACCAAAAGGCAAAAGGCCTCCTGCGGGGACGGGGGCCTGGGATTTAAATAAATAAAATAAATACAATATAAATATAGGACAAAACACACATCACAACAAGAGAGACAACACAACACTACATAAAGAGAGACCTAAGACAACAACACAGTATGGCAGCAACACAATGAGACAACACCATGGTAGCAACACAACATAACAACAACATGGTAGCAACACAACATAACAACAACAACATGGTAGCAACACAACATGGTAGCAGCACAACATAACAACAACATGGTAGCAACACAACATGGTAGCAGCACAAAACAGGGTACAAACATCATTGGGCACTGACAACAGCACAAAGGGCAAGAAGGTAGAGAGACAACAATACATCATCACACAAAGCAGCCACAACGGTCAGTAAGAGTCTTTGAATGAGATAAAGTTTGATAAGTTTGAGTTAAAACTGTCCAGTTTGAGTGTTTGTTGCAGCTCATCCAAGTCGCTAGCTGCAGCGAACTGAAAAGAGGAGCAACCCAGGAATGTGTGTGCTTTGGGGACCTTTAACAGAATGTGACTGGCAGAACAGGTGTTGTATGTGGAGGATGAGGGCTGCAGTAGATATCTCAGATAGGGGGGAGTGAACAGGTGTTGTATATGGAGGATGAGGGCTGCAGTAGATATCTCAGATAGGGGGGAGTGAACAGGTGTTGTATGTGGAGGATGAGGGCTGCAGTAGATATCTCAGATAGGGGGGAGTGAACAGGTGTTGTATGTGGAGGATGAGGGCTGCAGTAGATATCTCAGATAGGGGGGAGTGAACAGGTGTTGTATGTGGAGGATGAGGGCTGCAGTAGATATCTCAGATAGGGGGGAGTGAACAGGTGTTGTATGTGGGGGATGAGGGCTGCAGTAGATATCTCAGATAGGGGGGAGTGAACAGGTGTTGTATATGGAGGATGAGGGCTGCAGTAGATATCTCAGACAGGGGGGAGTGAGGCCTAAGAGGGTTTTATAAATAAGCATCAACCAGTGGGTCTTGCGCCAGGTATACAGAGATTACCAGTTTACAGAGGAGTATAGAGTGCAGTGATGTGTCCTATAAGGAGCATTGGTGGCAAATCTGATGGCCGAATGGTAAAGAACATCTAGCCGCTCGAGAGCACCCTTACCTGCCGATCTATAAATTACGTCTCCGTAATCTAGCGTGGGTAGGATGGTCATCTGAATCAGGGTTAGTTGGGCAGCTGGAGTGAAAGATGAGCGATTACGACAGAGGAAACCAAGATTTAACTTTAGCCTGCAGCTTTGATATGTGCTGAGAGAAGGACAGTGTACTGTCTAGCCAAGTACTTGTATGAGGTGACTACCTCAAACTCTAAACCCTCAGCGGTAGTAATCACACCTGTGGGGAGAGGGGCATTCTTCTTACCAAACCACATGACCTTTGTTTTGGAGGTGTTCAGAACAAGGTTAAGGATAGAGAAAGCTTATTGGACACTAAGAAAGCTTTGTCGTAGAGCATTTAACACAACATCCCCGGGGAAGGGCCAGCAGAGTATAAGACTGTATCATCTGCATATAAATGGATGAGAGAGCTTCCTAGTGCCTGAGCTGTGTTGTTGATGTACGTTGAGATTTATGGTTTAATTGATTGGTCTCAAACAGCTTTATTCTTCCAGCTAAAAAAAAAATCTACAATGTTTGGAGATAAACTAGATCGTCTCCTTTATAGACCAAGAATGTCTTCAACATGGTGACGTCGCGCCCCGTGGGCAAGGTTAGGCCATCCTTGTTCCTGGCGGGTTGCCTGGGCGTCATGGAAGAACACTGGCTGATTACAGTAAAGAGTCTAGAAGAATCAAGTTGCCCAATTATTTGTTATTATTGTCTCTCTGCACTGTTGCCGCGAGGCCACGGTTTCACTGCGTCAGAGCGTTTTTGTTTGTGTCGTTTTGAAATGCTTACACCAATCGCTGCTCAAAATGTTGTCTGGCTAATACTGGGGGCCCTGGAAGAAACACAATGGGCCAGGGTTTTAGAAATGCCAAGGTGGATTTCTGATCCCAGACTGCCCCTGGTTACAATCATAAAGGTAAACAGGAAGCCATTTTCAATGAGTCTGTAGTACCTTTTTTTTTATCAGCCACTAGAGGTCCCCCTAGATCTGATTCTTAGCATGACACTGTACTACTAGTTGCACTTATGAACAGATCTAGTATCAGCTTACTTAGCTTACTTAGCTCGGGGTTAAATGCCACGACCTTTATTGATGTCTACAAGATGCGCAATGAGCGTGGGAAATGCGCTCTACAAATTAAATATAATAATACCTATTATTATTATTGCATCATAGCTAACTGTATCCAGTCACGGATTTTTTTTTTATTACAACAACAAAAAAACAGAAAACGGATATTACTAATGGCAGGCCTACCTACAAAATACGCGATGATACCTAGAAAGTTGATGTCAAACGTCTTACTCATGGAGAAATACAAGCCACCAACAGATGCCAACACTTGCTATATGCAAGATGATGAGTCACTTCTCTACGTTTATGTCTTTGGGGAAAAATACAGAATTCTCTAATTCTAAATTGGAAATATTCCACATAGGAAATATATTGCCCTAATAAAATAGCATAAATGTTTCAACTCTTCTAAAGTGTAACATATAGGTATGAATGTCAAGAAGAGAACACGTATCCTCCCTCCCTCCCTCCCCAGTCATCAGCTCTCCATTTCAAAACGACACAAACAAAAACGCACTGACGCAGTGAAACCGTGGCCCCGCGGCAACAGTGCAGAGAGAAAATAATTGGTCAACTTGATTCTTCTAGACTCTTGACTGTAATCAGCCAGTGTTCTTCCATGACGCCCAGGCAACCCGCCAGTAACAAGGATGGCCTAACCTTGCCCACGGGGCGCGACGTCACCATGTTAAAGACATTCTTGGTCTATAAAGGAGACATTCTAGTTTATCTCCAAACATTATTTAAAACATTTTAGCTGGAAGAACAGAGCTGTTTGAGACCAATCAATTCAACCATAAATGAACAATGGCGCCGACGAATGAAAGACATATGAACGGTATGTTGGACTGCTATTTCTCTTATTCCTTCGTTATTACATGTTTGTTAGGCAAATGCAGGAGCATTTCACGTTATTTGCAAATATATATATATATATTGATTATCATTAGCTATATCCTGAATTGAAATGTTTACTGTTCTCTCAAAATAAAAAATAAAAATACGGGCACATTTTAGTGCGTTTTGCCTGGAGAATAGAAGTTGTCACAATGCCTTTAGAATGGACTTACGTCAGTCAGTGTTCTATAATGTCACCCAGCGCCCTCTATCTGGTCGGGTCAGGCGTTACCTGTTCACTCGCTGCTCCGCGCACAGTTCTCCCGAAGATGGGCAGTGGGGAAAGTCGCCCTGGCAAGGTGTCTCTCTGCGGAGGTATTGAATAGAGTACACCTTTGCGTAATAAGTAGATACAATTAACACTTAATTGTTTTTAAAAAAAACACGTTATTTTTTTTATCAGTAGCCTAACTTGTTATGTCGGGGAAAGAAAGAAAGAAAGAAAGAAAGAGCCGGTCTGTGACAGAACGCACAGTAAGACTTGTCTGTCCTTCTGCGGTAGCGTGAACCAACTGTGGCCAGGCGCTGCGAGGTGGCCAGGCGCTGCGAGGTGGCCAGGCGCTGCGAGGTGGCCAGGCGCTGCGAGGATGCGCCAGGCGCTGCGAGGACGCGCCAGCAGTGCAGTAGCAGCGCGTTTCACGCATGCAGCGTTCCGTGTTGCAGGTTATGGGACGGCGTATGCTAGGCTATAGGCTACAAAGAGTATAACGCGGGTGACAGTTATATCACGTCTGTCATTATCGTCCGTGTGTGGCCTGATTGGCACCGTATTCACCATATAGTGCACTACTTTAGACCAGGGGTCATTTGAGTTGCAGCACCAGTCAGTGTGGTCGGTCAGGAATGAGCGGTGCACATTCTTTGTAACACCCTTAGCCAACCGGAGACGTCAATAAATAAGGGTGAGCTTACAGAATGCATCACGGCTGAAATAAGGCTCGAGTGACAGGCTTTGCGTCCTAAATGGCCTCCATATTCACTACGTAGTGTACTTATGACCAGGGCCCGTGCTCATAAGTAGTGCACGAGAATAGGATGCCTTTTGGGATATATCTACAGTAGCAGTGTTAAAGCTGTACTAGAGGGCCATCTACAGTAGCAGTGTTTCTCTGACTCAGAGACCCCATAGTCAGCTGTATTAGAGGGCCATCTACAGTAGCAGTGTTTCTCTGACCCAGAGACCCCTAGTCAGCTGTATTAGAGGGCCATCTACAGTAGCAGTGTTTCTCTGACCCAGAGACCCCTAGTCAGCTGTACTAGAGGGCCATCTACAGTAGCAGTGTTTCTCTGACCCAGAGACCCCTAGTCAGCTGTATTAGAGGGCCATCTACAGTAGCAGTGTTTATCTGACCCAGCGACCCCTAGTCAGCTGTATTAGAGGGCCATCTACAGTAGCAGTGTTTATCTGACCCAGCGACCCCTAGTCAGCTGTAGTCTGGCTGTGATTGGACTGGATGTACCTGTTCAAGTGTGTCGTCCAAGAAGTGCTGTTGTGCTGACAAAGTATTGACACCACTCTCTGTTAAATAAAGGTTAAATAAAATAAATAAATAAATAAATATGAACTGTTGAACCACTAGAGACCCCTAGTAAGACCCCAGCAGGAGACCCCTAGTAAGACCCCAGCAGGAGAGACCCCTAGTAAGACCCCAGCAGGAGAGACCCCCAGAGAACCCTAGTAAGACCCCAGCAGGAGAGACCCCCAGAGACCCCTAGTAAGACCCAAGCAGGAGAGACCACCAGAGACCCCTAGTAAGACCCCAGCAGGAGAGACCTCCAGAGAACCCTAGTAAGACCCCAACAGGAGAGACCCCCAGAGAACCCTAGTAAGACCCCAGCAAGAGACCCCCAGAGAACCCTAGTAAGACCCCAGCAAGAGAGACACCCAGAGACCCCTAGTAAGACCCCAGCAGGAGAGACCCCTAGTAAGACCCCAGCAAGAGAGACCCCCAGAGACCCCTAGTAAGACCCCAGCAAGAGAGACTCCCAGAGACCCCTAGTAAGACCCCAGCAGGAGAGACCCCTAGTAAGACCCCAGCAAGAGAGCCCACCAGAGACCCCTAGTAAGACCCCAGCAAGAGAGACCACCAGAGACCCCTAGTAAGACCCCAGCAAGAGAGCCCACCAGAGACCCCTAGTAAGACCCCAGCAGGAGAGCCCACCAGAGACCCCTAGTAAGACCCCAGCAAGAGAGCCCACCAGAGACCCCTAGTAAGACCCCAGCAAGAGAGCCCACCAGAGAACCCTAGTAAGACCCCAGCAAGAGAGCCCACCAGAGACCCCTAGTAAGACCCCAGCAGGAGAGACCACCAGAGACCCCTAGTAAGACCCCAGCAGGAGAGACCCCCAGAGAACCCTAGTAAGACCCCAGCAAGAGAGACCACCAGAACCGTGAACTGACCTGTTATCTCCATCTGACCCTCTTATTAATACCTCTAGTACTGACATTACTGTCTGTTATCTCCTACCCCCAGATACCTCTAGTATTGACATTACTGTCTGTTATCTCCTACCCCCAGATACCTCTAGTAAGGCCTCAGCGAGCCCCGCGGAGCCCAAGGGGAAGCGGCCCCCAGTGCTTGTGGACGGGGTGACTCTGAACGGCCCCACGCTGGACATCAGGGAAGCAGAGAGCTTCCTCAGAGACGCCATGCCCATCATCATGGAGGAGGCCGTCTGGAAGGCTACTGACGTCAAGGAGAAGGTAAACATCTCTTTTTACAATTTTTTCTCTCACACACTTTGCACTTTCCAGTCCCAGGATGCATAAAGGATAATGAGATCTGTTGTGAAGTATACCAGAATGCTGCAGTTTATTTTTCAAACAATAGGACATGGACCTGTATGAGAATGTATCAGGTAAATGGCTCCCCGGACTATTTCCATTGACCCCCCCTTTATAATTTTTTTTTACATTGACTGCTACTCGCTGTTTATTATCGATCCATAATCACTTTACCCCTATCTACATGTACATATGATCTCATTTACCTCAACTAACCTGTATCCCCGCACATTGGCTCAGTACCGTACCATCTGTACATAGCCTCGCTATTCTTATTTTATTGTGTTACTTTATTTTTTTTTACTTTAGTTTACTTCGTAAATATTTTCTTAACTCTTATTTTTCTTAAAGCTGCATTGTTGGTTAAAGGATCTGACCCTTTTTTTAAAATGTTCTCCTAAAATGACAAATCTAACTGCCTGTAGCTCAGGCCTTGAAGCAAGGATATGCATGTTCTTGGTACCATTTGAAAGGAAACACTTTGAGGTTTGTGGAAATGTGAAATTAATGTAGGATAATATAACACATTAGATTTGGTAAAAGATAATATAAATAATTTTTTTAAATATATATTTTTCCCCCCCATCGTCTTTGAATTGCAAGAGAAAGGCCATTATCTGACTTAGGACTCTAGGAGCAATTCATATTTTGTTCACTAGATGACAGCAGTGTATGTGCAAAGTTTTAGACTGATCCATTGAACCATTGCATTTCTGTTCAAAATGTTGTATCAAGTCTTCCCAAATGTGCCTAATTGGTCAATATATACATTTTCAAGTTCCTAACTGTGCAATCTCCTCAAACAATAGCATGGTATGTTTTCACTGTAATAGTTACTGTAAAATTTGATTTGATTTGATTGATATACAGTACATGTTCTTTATGAATGGTGAATAGGCCCCAGGTAGTTTGTCTGACGTCAAGGATGAGGTAAACAAACATCTAGTGGAGGGAACAGTCTGAAATGGCACCATTTTCACTATGTAGCTTGAAGGGTGTTTATCAATATGCATACTACCTACCGCGCTCCATACGCTCACACTCTGAGTGCTGCTCCTCCCCCTACTGTATTACCTCACGCTACACCTCCCCTACTGTATTACCTCACGCTACACCTCCCCTACTGTATTACCTCACGCTGCACCTCCCCCTACTGTATTACCTCACGCTGCACCTCCCCTACTGTATTACCTCACACTGCACCTCCCCCTACTGTATTACCTCACGCTGCACCTCCCCTACTGTATTACCTCACGCTGCACCTCCCCCTACTGTATTACCTCACGCTGCACCTCCCCCTACTGTATTACCTCACGCTGCACCTCCCCCTACTGTATTACCTCACGCTGCTCCTCCCCCTACTGTATTACCTCACGCTGCACCTCCCCTACTGTATTACCTCACGCTGCACCTCCCCCTACTGTATTACCTCACGCTGCACCTCCCCCTACTGTATTACCTCACGCTGCACCTCCCCCTACTGTATTACCTCACGCTGCTCCTCCCCCTACTGTATTACCTCACGCTGCACCTCCCCTACTGTATTACCTCACGCTGCACCTCCCCTACTGTATTACCTCACGCTGCACCTCCCCCTACTGTATTACCTCACGCTGCACCTGCCCTACTGTATTACCTCACGCTGCACCTCCCCCTACTGTATTACCTCACTCTGCACCTCCCCCTACTGTATTACCTCACGCTGCACCTCCCCATTCACAGACCCTTCTTCCAACCAGGACAATGGCAACAATAGAGACCAAACAGGATATACACAGGATATACACAAAACAAAACCCCAGAGATGTCAAGTCTTTGTGGGTGGCTAGCTAGCTAACAATTCTCTGTGGCTAGCTAACAGTAGTAGCAAGACAGTTAGCCCTATCGACTTACTTATGGGCTTGCGATTTACACACACTACAGTGGGTATTGTAGGCAGGTAAACATGCCAAAACGAACACAGCATGCATTCATTAACGTATCTAGATAAAATAAAATACATATTGTAGTCAGCCGACATATGAGATGTGAAGAGGCAACATTTCATTCCGAAGTCGGAGTGTACTTTCTCTGACTTCAGCTCAGTTAATAATGTCCGCCCTTGATTTCAAGAAATGTTGCATCATTTTTAACCCGGTTGCGTCATATTTCTGTGCCTACTTTCCGTTGCGGCGTCGATCTACGCTTCAGAAATATGTACAAACTGGAGTACGGATTCGAGAAGTGCCCTCCGTTTTTGCCAACTTTGATATGGACTCATACTCCCAGCATCCCGTGCTCTAATTTCCGCGCTCGGAGCACGGTAGTATTCATTTTGAGCAACCGCCAAAGTCTATTTCCTTCTCTCCCATGTAACAGGTGTGTGAGTGGCGCTCTCCGGAGCAGCTGAAGGACCTATTAGACCTAGAGCTGAGGGAAGGAGGCGAGGCACATCCCCAGATACTGCAGCGCTGTCGGGATGCCATCCGATACAGTGTCAAGACCGGTAAGGACCCAGCTCAACCCTGATTTAAAATCAGACTCTTTAAAAGACACCAATGAACTTCATCCCAAACCTGTCCTAAACCCTAACCTTCTAACTCTCCAGCCCAGAGTATCTCCTTCGCCATACGATAGTGTCAAGACTGGTAGGAAACAGCTCAATCCTAAGCCCCATGCAGCCAATCCCTAACCTTGAAACCCCCCAGCCAAACCCCACATTTAAAACCTGTGTCAACCAGGTCTGTTAACCAACTAACCTTCAAATTCTCCCTCTAACCCCCCCAGTCAGCTACTGTTACATAATTAACTAGCCAGACTCTAGTTAGCCACCCTCACGGCACTCAGGCTAGCTACTGGATAATACAGGCTATAGCGATAGTAGCTCCCACCCTTCCACCCAGCGCTATCCTATCCAACCCAGGGTGTAAATCATCAAGCTAGCGACAGTAGCTCCCACCCTTCCCCCAGCGCTATCCTATCCAAACCAGGCTGTTAATCATCAAGATAGCGACAGTAGCCCATCATTAATACCCCTCCAAGCCTCTTAACCGTCCTAGGCCCTTAACACTCCCGGCCCCTTAAACCTCCCAGCCCCTGAGATCCCTTGACCCCCACCTAGCCCGGGCCAGCCAGACCCCAAATGTAAAACCCCTGTCAACCAGGTCTATCAACCAACTGACCTTCAAACTCTACCATTAGGGAAGGGTTAAAGTTAGCTAACATTAGGGTAGGGTTAAAGTTAGCTAACATTAGGGTAGGGTTAAAGTTAGCTAGCATTAGGGTAAGGTTAAAGTTAGCTAACATTAGGGAAGGGTTAAAGTTAGCTAACATTAGGGAAGGGTTAAAGTTAGCTAACATTAGGGAAGGGTTAAAGTTAGTATCTGGATTTTCTTGCTTATTCTATCCTGATCCCGGGATTTTTCCGACCAGGATTTCTGGAAAACCTGGAAACTTAGTTGTGATTGAATCAAACCTTGTCTGTTTGTATGTGCAGGACATCCTCTCTTCTTCAACCAGCTCTATGCAGGCATGGACCCTTATTCACTAGTGGGCCGATTCATCACAGAAGCTATCAACCCCAGTCTGTGAGTATTACATCTTACCATCTCATATGATCCGAGTGTCTGTCAACATGTACCCATACTCACTGTATAACTGTGCCTGACAAGGGATGTGGGATTTTACGATCACTGAGATGATATCAATGACAACTATTCTGCTATTCATTTCAGAAGTGTCTGTAGCTCGTTCTTGGATGATTGATTGGATAGTATTGTAGCTCAGGTGAGAGCAGGTGAGTCATTGACTGGACATGTTGTTTGTCTTGGCAGGTACACGTACGAGGTGGCTCCAGTGTTCCTGCTGACAGAGGAGGCGGTTCTGCAGAAGATGATTGAGATCATTGGATGGCAGGAGGGAGGGGACGGCATCTTCAGCCCAGGTGTGGAAACCACACAGACTGACACATCTTATTCTTCATCTTCATCATCATCTTCTTCTTCATCTTCATCTTCATTTTCTTCATCTTCTTCTTCTTCTTCATTTTCTTCATCTTCTTCTTCATCATTGTCTTCATCATCATCTTCTTCTTCATCTTCCTCTTCTTCTTTATTCTTCTTCATCTTCATCATCATCTCCTTCATTTTCATCTTTATCCTTCTTCATCTTCTTCTTTCTCCTTCATCATCTTCTTCATAATTTTCTTCATCTTCTTCTTCTTCCTGTGATTGAGAGATTGTCTCTGTGTTCTCCAGGTGGCTCTGTGTCCAACATGTATGCTGTGAACGTGGCCAGGTACCACCACTGTCCTGATGTGAAGGTGCTGGGCCTGTCTGCCTTGCCTAGACTGGTCATGTTTACATCTCAGGAGGTACACGCACACACACACACACACACACACACACACACACACACACACACACACACACACACACACACACACACACACACACACACACACACACACACACACAGGGTAGGCCAACACCTGTTATTGTTTTAACACCACACACACACACACAAACACACAACTATCAGGGAGTTTCTCTGCTCTTTATGATAACATATCACAACAAGCACACAACTATCAGGGAGTTTCTCAGTTCCAGCTGTTGCCCTGAAAGATATTGACTAAGTGGTTTTATAATCCCTGTCTGTATAGCACCTTATTTTGGATCCTGTCTAGACTGGTCATTAATATAGCACCTTATTGTGGATCCTGTCTAGACTGCTCATTAATATAGCACCTTATTGTGGATCCTGTCTAGACTGGTCATTAATATAGCACCTTATTGTGGATCCTGTCTAGACTGCTCATTAATATAGCACCTTTTTGTGGATCCTGTCTAGACTGGTCATTAATATAGCACCTTATTGTGGATCCTGTCTAGACTGCTCATTAATATAGCACCTTTTTGTGGATCCTGTCTAAACTGGTCATTAATATAGCACCTTATTGTGGATCCTGTCTAGACTG
This sequence comes from Oncorhynchus mykiss, assembly GCF_013265735.2. NCBI lineage: Eukaryota > Metazoa > Chordata > Actinopteri > Salmoniformes > Salmonidae > Oncorhynchus > Oncorhynchus mykiss. The sequence continues at coordinate 1,448,981 of NC_048566.1, read as the reverse complement.
CTCATTAATATAGCACCTTATTGTGGATCCTGTCTAGACTGCTCATTAATATAGCACCTTTTTGTGGATCCTGTCTAGACTGGTCATTAATATAGCACCTTATTGTGGATCCTGTCTAGACTGCTCATTAATATAGCACCTTTTTGTGGATCCTGTCTAAACTGGTCATTAATATAGCACCTTATTGTGGATCCTGTCTAGACTGCTCATTAATATAGCACCTTATTGTGGATCCTGCCCAGACTGGTCATTAATATAGCAGCACCTTATTGTGGATCCTGCCCAGACTAGTCATTTGGTTGATTAACCAGTTCTCCCTCAGTGACATGTTTCTCTCATTGTTCTTTTCAGTGTCATTACTCGGTTGCCAAAGCAGCGGCTTTCCTAGGAATTGGCACCAACAATGTTTATGTGATCCCGTCAGATAAGAGGTATGCTGCCTACTGCTGGTTACTGCTGGTTACTGCTGCTTACTGCTGGTTACTGCTGCTTACTGTTGGTTACTGCTGGTTACTGCTGCTTACTGCTGGTTACTGCTGCTTACTGTTGGTTACTGCTGCTTACTGTTGGTTACTGCTGCTTACTGCTACAGTTACTGCTGGTCACTGCTGCTTACTGCTGCTTACTGTTGGTTACTGCTGGTTACTGCTGCTTACTGCTGGTTACTGCTGGTTACTGCTGGTTACTGCTACAGTTACATGGTTACTGCTGGTTACTGCTGCTTACTGCTGCTTACTGCTGGTTACTGCTGCTTACTGCTGGTTACTGCTGGTCACTGCTGGTTACTGCTGGTTACTGCTGGTTACTGCTGCTTACTGCTGGTTACTGCTGGTTACTGCTACAGTTACATGGTTACTGCTGGTTACTGCTGCTTACTGCTGCTTACTGCTGCTTACTGCTGGTTACTGCTGGTTACTGCTGGTCACTGCTGGTCACTGCTGGTTACTGCTGGTTACTGCTGGTTACTGCTGCTTACTGCTGGTTACTGCTGGTTACTGCTACAGTTACATGGTTACTGCTGGTTACTGCTGCTTACTGCTGGTTACTGCTGCTTACTGCTGGTTACTGCTGGTTACTGCTGCTTACTGCTGGTTACTGCTGCTTACTGCTGCTTACTGCTGCTTACTGCTGCTTACTGCTGGTTACTGCTGCTTACTGCTGGTTACTGCTACAGTTACATGGTTACTGCTGGTTACTGCTGCTTACTGCTGGTTACTGCTGGTTACTGCTGCTTACTGCTGATTACTGCTACAGTTACACGGTTACTGCTGGTTACTGCTGGTTACTGCTGCAGTTACACGGTTACTGCTGGTTACTGCTACAGTTACATGGTTACTGCTGGTTCCTGCTGGTTACTACTGGTTACTGCTGGTTACTGCTACAGTTACATGGTTACTGCTGGTTACTACTGGTTACTGCTGGTTACTGCTACAGTTACATGGTTACTGCTGGTTCCTGCTGGTTACTGCTGGTTACTGCTGGTTCCTGCTACAGTTACACGGTTACTGCTGGTTACTGCTGGTTACTGCTACAGTTACACGGTTACTGCTGGTTACTGCTAGTTACTGCTGGTTACTGCTAATTACTGCTACAGTTACTGCTGGTTACTGCTGGTTACTGCTAGTTACTGCTACAGTTACTGCTGGTTACTGCTGGTTACTGCTAGTTACTGCTACAGTTACTGTTGGTTCCTTCTGGTTACTGCTAGTTACTGCTGGTTACTGCTACAGTTACTGCTGGTTACTGCTACAGTTACTGCTGGTTACTGCTGGTTACTGCTGGTTACTGCTGGTTACTGCTACAGTTACACAGCTACTGCTGGTTACTGCTAGTTACTGCTGGTTACTGCTACAGTTACTGCTGGTTACTGCTAGTTACTGCTACAGTTACTGTTGGTTCCTTCTGGTTACTGCTAGTTACTGCTGGTTACTGCTACAGTTACTGCTGGTTACTGCTACAGTTACTGCTGGTTACTGCTACAGTTACTGCTGGTTACTGCTGGTTACTGCTGGTTACTGTAACAGTTACTGCTGGTTACTGCTACAGTTACTGCTGGTTACTGCTGGTTACTGCTGGTTACTGCTGCTTACTGCTGCTTACTGCTGGTTACTGCTGGTTACTGCTGGTTACTGCTACAGTTACTGCTGGTTACTGCTAGTTACTGCTACAGTTACTGCTGGTTACTGCTGGTTACTGCTGGTTACTGCTACAGTTACTGCTGGTTACTGCTAGTTACTGCTACAGTTACTGCTGGTTACTGCTGGTTACTGCTAGTTACTGCTACAGTTACTGCTGGTTACTGCTGGTTACTGCTAGTTACTGCTAGTTACTGCTGGTTACTGCTGGTTACTGCTGGTTACTGCTACAGTTACACGGATATTTCCACTGACCACACCACACGCTTCTGTTGTCACTGTCCACAATGTCTGACCTGCGTCACTATGACTGACCTGCGTCACTATGACACCTGGGTTACTAATCCGTGTTAATCTATGACTGACCTGCGTCACTATGACACCTGGGTTACTAATCCGTGTTAATCTATGACTGACCTGCGTCACTATGACACCTGGGTTACTAATCCGTGTTAATCTATGACTGACCTGCGTCACTATGACACCTGGGTTACTAATCCGTGTTAATCTATGACTGACCTGCGTCACTATGACACCTGGGTTACTAATCCGTGTTAATCTATGACTGACCTGCGTCACTATGACACCTGGGTTACTAATCCGTGTTAATCTATGACTGACCTGCGTCACTATGACACCTGGGTTACTAATCCGTGTTAATCTATGACTGACCTGCGTCACTATGACACCTGGGTTACTAATCCATGTTAATCTATGACTGACCTGCGTCACTATGACACCTGGGTTACTAATCCGTGTTAATCTATGACTGACCTGCGTCACTATGACACCTGGGTTACTAATCCGTGTTAATCTATGACTGACCTGCTTCACTATGACACCTGGGTTACTAATCCGTGTTAATCTATGACTGAGCTGCGTCACTATGACACCTGGGTTACTAATCCGTGTTAATGTGTCTTTGTTTCTCAGAGGGAAGATGATTCCTGCGGAGTTTGAGAAGCAAGTACAGAGAGCCAAAGATGAGGTGAGAAGGAGAACTATGAATGGAGTCAGCAATGTTGTTTGGTGTCAGATATGTTATGTAACACAGTCGGGAACTGGGAACTGCTGTTGATTATACCCATGGTGAGGGTTAGGAAACTGCTGTTGATTATACCCATGGTGAGGGTTAGGGAACTGCTGTTGATTATACCTATGGTGAGGGTTAGGGAACTGCTGTTGATTATACCCATGGTGAGGATTAGGGAACTGCTGTTGATTATACCCATGGTGAGGGTTAGGGAACTGCTGTTGATTATACCCATGGTGAGGGTTAGGGAACTGCTGTTGATTATACCCATGGTGAGGGTTAGGGAACTGCTGTTGATTATACCCATGGTGAGGGTTAGGAAACTGCTGTTGATTATACCCATGGTGAGGGTTAGGGAACTGCTGTTGATTATACCCATGGTGAGGGTTAGGAAACTGCTGTTGATTATACCCATGGTGAGGGTTAGGGAACTGCTGTTGATTATACCCATGGTGAGGGTTAGGGAACTGCTGTTGATTATACCCATGGTGAGGGTTAGGGAACTGCTGTTGATTATACCCATGGTGAGGGTTAGGGAACTGCTGTTGATTATACCCATGGTGAGGGTTAGGGAACTGCTGTTGATTATACCCATGGTGAGGGAACTGCTGTTGATTATACCCATGGTGAGGGTTAGGGAACTGTTGTTGATTATACCCATGGTGAGGGTTAGGGAACTGCTGTTGATTATACCCATGGTGAGGGTTAGGGAACTGCTGTTGATTATACCCATGGTGAGGGTTAGGGAACTGCTGTTGATTATACCCATGGTGAGGGTTAGGGAACTGCTGTTGATTATACCCATGGTGAGGGTTAGGGAACTGCTGTTGATTATACCCATGGTGAGGGTTAGGGAACTGCTGTTGATTATACCCATGGTGAGGGTTAGGGAACTGCTGTTGATTATACCCATGGTGAGGGTTAGGGAACTGCTGTTGATTATACTGTAATCTACTACTGTACTGTTATCCTGTAATGACCAGGATGTTGGAGTAACATTATATTGTTGTCCTCTGATGGTATATAGTATTAATGACCAGGATGATGGAGTAACATTATATTGTTGTCTGATGGTATATAGTATTAATGACCAGGATGATGGAGTAACATTATATTGTTGTCCTCTGATGATATATAGTATTAATGACCAGGATGTTGGAGTAACATTATATTGTTGTCCTCTGATGGTTATTAATGACCAGGATGTTGGAGTAACATTATATTGTTGTCCTCTGATGGTATATAGTATTAATGACCAGGATGTTGGAGTAACATTATAGTGTTGTCCTCTGATGGTATATAGTATTAATGACCAGGATGATGGAGTAACATTATATTGTTGTCCTCTGATGGTATGTAGTATTAATTACCAGGATGATGGAGTAACATTATATTGTCCTCTGATGGTATATAGTATTAATGACCAGGATGATGGAGTAACATTATATTGTTGTCCTCTGATGGTATATAGTATTAATGACCAGGATGATGGAGTAACATTATATTGTTGTCCTCTGATGGTTAATAGTATTAATGACCAGGATGATGGAGTAACATTATATTGTTGTCCTCTGATGGTATATAGTATTAATGACCAGGATGTTGGAGTAACATTATATTGTTGTCCTCTGATGGTTATTAATGACCAGGATGATGGAGTAACATTATATTGTTGTCCTCTGATGGTATGTAGTATTAATGACCAGGATGATGGAGTAACATTATATTGTCCTCTGCTGGTATATAGTATTAATGACCAGGATGATGGAGTAACATTATATTGTTGTCCTCTGATGGTTATTAATGACCAGGATGATGGAGTAACATTATATTGTTGTCCTCTGATGGTATATAGTATTAATGACCAGGATGATGGAGTAACATTATATTGTTGTCCTCTGATGGTTATTAATGACCAGGATGATGGGGTAACATTATATTGTTGTCCTCTGCTGGTATGTAGTATTAATGACCAGGATGATGGAGTAACATTATATTGTTGTCCTCTGATGGTTATTAATGACCAGGATGATGGAGTAACATTATATTGTTGTCCTCTGATGGTATATAGTATTAATGACCAGGATGATGGAGTAACATTATATTGTCCTCTGATGGTATATAGTATTAATGACCAGGATGTTGGAGTAACATTATATTGTTGTCCTCTGATGGTATATAGTATTAATGACCAGGATGATGGAGTAACATTATATTGTTGTCTGATGGTATATAGTATTAATGACCAGGATGATGGAGTAACATTATATTGTTGTCCTCTGATGGTATATAGTATTAATGACCAGGATGATGGAGTAACATTATATTGTTGTCCTCTGATGGTATGTAGTATTAATGACCAGGATGATGGAGTAACATTATATTGTTGTCTGATGGTATATAGTATTAATGACCAGGATGATGGAGTAACTTTATATTGTTGTCCTCTGATGGTATATAGTATTAATGACCAGGATGTTGGAGTAACATTATATTGTTGTCCTCTGATGGTTATTAATGACCAGGATGATGGAGTAACATTATATTGTTGTCCTCTGATGGTATATAGTATTAATGACCAGGATGATGGAGTAACATTATATTGTCCTCTGATGGTATATAGTATTAATGACCAGGATGATGGAGTAACATTATATTGTTGTCCTCTGATGGTATATAGTATTAATGACCAGGATGATGGAGTAACATTATATTGTCCTCTGATGGTATATAGTATTAATGACCAGGATGATGGAGTAACATTATATTGTTGTCTGATGGTATATAGTATTAATGACCAGGATGATGGAGTAACATTATATTGTTGTCTGATGGTATGTAGTATTAATGACCAGGATGTTGGAGTAACATTATATTGTTGTCCTCTGATGGTATGTAGTATTAATGACCAGGATGATGGAGTAACATTATATTGTTGTCCTCTGATGGTATGTAGTATTAATGACCAGGATGTTGGAGTAACATTATATTGTTGTCCTCTGATGGTATATAGTATTAATGACCAGGATGATGGAGTAACATTATATTGTTGTCCTCTGATGGTATGTAGTATTAATGACCAGGATGATGGAGTAACATTATATTGTTGTCTGATGGTATATAGTATTAATGACCAGGATGATGGAGTAACATTATATTGTCCTCTGATGGTATGCAGTATTAATGACCAGGATGATGGAGTAACATTATATTGTTGTCTGATGGTATATAGTATTAATGACCAGGATGATGGAGTAACATTATATTGTTGTCCTCTGATGGTTATTAATGACCAGGATGATGGAGTAACATTATATTGTTGTCCTCTGATGGTTATTAATGACCAGGATGATGGAGTAACATTATATTGTTGTCCTCTGATGGTATATAGTATTAATGACCAGGATGATGGAGTAACATTATATTGTTGTCCTCTGATGGTATATAGTATTAATGACCAGGATGATGGAGTAACATTATATTGTTGTCCTCTGATGGTTAATAGTATTAATGACCAGGATGATGGAGTAACATTATATTGTTGTCCTCTGATGGTATATAGTATTAATGACCAGGATGTTGGAGTAACATTATATTGTTGTCCTCTGATGGTTATTAATGACCAGGATGATGGAGTAACATTATATTGTTGTCCTCTGATGGTATATAGTATTAATGACCAGGATGATGGAGTAACATTATATTGTTGTCCTCTGATGGTATATAGTATTAATGACCAGGATGATGGAGTAACATTATATTGTTGTCTGTTGGTATATAGTATTAATGACCAGGATGATGGAGTAACATTATATTGTTGTCCTCTGATGGTATATAGTATTAATGACCAGGATGTTGGAGTAACATTATATTGTTGTCCTCTGATGGTATATAGTATTAATGACCAGGATGATGGAGTAACATTATATTGTTGTCCTCTGATGGTTATTAATGACCAGGATGATGGAGTAACATTATATTGTTGTCTGATGGTTATTAATGACCAGGAGGATGGAGTAACGTTATATTGTTGTCTGTTGGTATATAGTATTAATGACCAGGATGTTGGAGTAACGTTCCCATTGGGCAAGGACATCAATTCACCATCTGTTCCACGTTGGTTTAATGTAATTTCATTGAGATGACGTGGAAACAACGTTGATTCAACCAGTGTGTGTTCCCAGTGGGATGATATTGCTGTTGTTGTTGTTGTTGACAGGGAGCGTTGCCCTTCATGGTGAACGCCACAGCAGGGACCACCGTTCTAGGGGCCTTCGACCCGCTGGAGGAGATAGCTGACATCTGTGAACGACACAATCTATGGATGCATGTAGATGTAAGTGGATCTTAATTAAAGATCATTCTTTCATTCATTTATCGACTTATCGATCCATCAATCCGTTTGGGTATTGTTCAGTAGTTTGTTTGTTGCTTTAATCATTCAATCAATCACCCTCTTCTCTGTCTGTTCTCTGTCTGTTCTCCGTCTGTTTTCTCTCTTCTCTGTCTGTTCTGTCTCTTCTCTGTCTGTTCTCTCTCTTCTCTGTCTGTTCTCTCTCTTCTCTGTCTGTTCTCTCTCTTCTCTGTCTGTTCTCTCTCTCTTCTCTGTCTGTTCTCTCTCTTCTCTGTCTGTTCTCTGTCTGTTCTCTCTCTTCTCTGTCTGTTCTGTCTGTTCTCTTTCTTCTCTGTTTGTTCTCTCTCTTCTCTGTCTGTTCTCTCTCTTCTCTGTCTGTTCTGTCTGTTCTCTCTCTTCTCTGTTTGTTCTCTGTCTGTTCTGTCTCTTCTCTGTCTGTTCTCTGTCTCTTCTTTGTCTCTTGTCTGTCCTTCCTGTAGGCATGTTGGGGAGGAGGAGCCCTGATGTCTAAGAAACACAGATACCTGCTGCAGGGCATTCACAGGTAAGACAACAGGTATATCTGGAGGAGGAAGTAAGACAACAGGTTTATCTGGAGGAGGTAGTAAGACAACAGGTTTATCTGGAGGAGGTAGTAAGACAAGAGGTATATCTGGAGGAGGAAGTAAGACAACAGGTTTATCTGGAGGAGGAAGTAAGACAACAGGTTTATCTGGAGGAGGAAGTAAGACAACAGGTATATCTGGAGGCGGTAGTAAGACAACAGGTTTATCTGGAGGAGGTAGTAAGACAACAGGTATATCTGGAGGAGGTAGTAAGACAACAGGTATATCTGGAGGAGGAAGTAAGACAACAGGTATATCTGGAGGAGGAAGTAAGACAACAGGTTTATCTGGAGGAGGTAGTAAGACAACAGGTATATCTGGAGGAGGTAGTAAGACAACAGGTATATCTGGAGGAGGAAGTAAGACAGCAGGTATATCTGGAGGAGGAAGTAAGACAACAGGTTTATCTGGAGGAGGAAGTAAGACAACAGGTTTATCTGGAGGTGGTAGTAAGACAACAGGTATATCTGGAGGCGGTAGTAAGACAACAGGTTTATCTGGAGGAGGTAGTAAGACAACAGGTATATCTGGAGGCGGTAGTAAGACAACAGGTTTATCTGGAGGCGGTAGTAAGACAACAGGTATATCTGGAGGAGGAAGTAAGACAACAGGTTTATCTGGAGGAGGTAGTAAGACAACAGGTATATCTGGAGGAGGAAGTAAGACAACAGGTTTATCTGGAGGAGGAAGTAAGACAACAGGTTTATCTGGAGGAGGAAGTAAGACAACAGGTTTTTCTGGAGGCGGTAGTAAGACAACAGGTTTATCTGGAGGAGGAAGTAAGACAACAGGTATATCTGGAGGAGGAAGTAAGACAACAGGTTTATCTGGAGGAGGTAGTAAGACAACAGGTTTATCTGGAGGTGGTAGTAAGACAACAGGTTTATCTGGAGGAGGAAGTAAGACAACAGGTTTATCTGGAGGCGGAAGTAAGACAACAGGTTTATCTGGAGGAGGAAGTAAGACAACAGGTTTATCTGGAGGAGGAAGTAAGACAACAGGTTTATCTGGAGGAGGAAGTAAGACAACAGGTTTATCTGGAGGAGGAAGTAAGACAACAGGTTTATCTGGAGGAGGAAGTAAGACAACAGGTTTTTCTGGAGGAGGAAGTAAGACAACAGGTTTATCTGGAGGAGGAAGTAAGACAACAGGTTTTTCTGGAGGCGGTAGTAAGACAACAGGTTTATCTGGAGGAGGAAGTAAGACAACAGGTTTTTCTGGAGGCGGTAGTTAGACAACAGGTTTATCTGGAGGAGGAAGTAAGACAACAGGTATATCTGGAGGAGGAAGTAAGACAACAGGTTTATCTGGAGGAGGTAGTAAGACAACAGGTTTATCTGGAGGTGGTAGTAAGACAACAGGTTTATCTGGAGGAGGAAGTAAGACAACAGGTTTATCTGGAGGTGGTAGTAAGACAACAGGTTTATCTGGAGGAGGAAGTAAGACAACAGGTTTATCTGGAGGAGGAAGTAAGACAACAGGTTTATCTGGAGGCGGTAGTAAGACAACAGGTTTATCTGGAGGAGGAAGTAAGACAACAGGTTTATCTGGAGGTGGTAGTAAGACAACAGGTTTATCTGGAGGCGGTAGTAAGACAACAGGTTTATCTGGAGGAGGAAGTAAGACAACAGGTTTATCTGGAGGAGGAAGTAAGACAACAGGTTTATCTGGAGGAGGAAGTAAGACAACAGGTTTATCTGGAGGCGGTAGTAAGACAACAGGTATATCTGGAGGAGGAAGTAAGACAACAGGTTTTTCTGGAGGCGGTAGTAAGACAACAGGTTTTTCTGGAGGCGGTAGTAAGACAACAGGTTTATCTGGAGGCGGTAGTAAGACAACAGGTTTATCTGGAGGAGGAAGTAAGACAACAGGTTTTTGCTGGAGGAGGAAGTAAGACAACAGGTTTATCTGGAGGCGGTAGTAAGACAACAGGTATATCTGGAGGAGGAAGTAAGACAACAGGTTTATCTGGAGGAGGTAGTAAGACAACAGGTATATCTGGAGGAGGAAGTAAGACAACAGGTTTATCTGGAGGAGGAAGTAAGACAACAGGTTTATCTGGAGGAGGAAGTAAGACAACAGGTTTTTCTGGAGGCGGTAGTAAGACAACAGGTATATCTGGAGGAGGAAGTAAGACAACAGGTATATCTGGAGGAGGAAGTAAGACAACAGGTTTATCTGGAGGAGGTAGTAAGACAACAGGTTTATCTGGAGGTGGTAGTAAGACAACAGGTTTATCTGGAGGAGGAAGTAAGACAACAGGTTTATCTGGAGGAGGATGTAAGACAACATGTTTATCTGGAGGAGGTAGTAAGACAACAGGTATATCTGGAGGCGGTAGTAAGACAACAGGTTTATCTGGAGGTGGTAGTAAGACAACAGGTATATCTGGAGGCGGTAGTAAGACAACAGGTTTATCTGGAGGAGGTAGTAAGACAACAGGTATATCTGGAGGCGGTAGTAAGACAACAGGTTTATCTGGAGGCGGTAGTAAGACAACAGTTATATCTGGAGGAGGAAGTAAGACAACAGGTTTATCTGGAGGAGGTAGTAAGACAACAGGTATATCTGGAGGAGGAAGTAAGACAACAGGTTTATCTGGAGGAGGAAGTAAGACAACAGGTTTATCTGGAGGAGGAAGTAAGACAACAGGTTTTTCTGGAGGCGGTAGTAAGACAACAGGTTTATCTGGAGGAGGAAGTAAGACAACAGGTATATCTGGAGGAGGAAGTAAGACAACAGGTTTATCTGGAGGAGGTAGTAAGACAACAGGTTTATCTGGAGGTGGTAGTAAGACAACAGGTTTATCTGGAGGAGGAAGTAAGACAACAGGTTTATCTGGAGGCGGAAGTAAGACAACAGGTTTATCTGGAGGAGGAAGTAAGACAACAGGTTTATCTGGAGGAGGAAGTAAGACAACAGGTTTATCTGGAGGAGGAAGTAAGACAACAGGTTTATCTGGAGGAGGAAGTAAGACAACAGGTTTATCTGGAGGAGGAAGTAAGACAACAGGTTTTTCTGGAGGAGGAAGTAAGACAACAGGTTTATCTGGAGGAGGAAGTAAGACAACAGGTTTTTCTGGAGGCGGTAGTAAGACAACAGGTTTATCTGGAGGAGGAAGTAAGACAACAGGTTTTTCTGGAGGCGGTAGTTAGACAACAGGTTTATCTGGAGGAGGAAGTAAGACAACAGGTATATCTGGAGGAGGAAGTAAGACAACAGGTTTATCTGGAGGAGGTAGTAAGACAACAGGTTTATCTGGAGGTGGTAGTAAGACAACAGGTTTATCTGGAGGAGGAAGTAAGACAACAGGTTTATCTGGAGGTGGTAGTAAGACAACAGGTTTATCTGGAGGAGGAAGTAAGACAACAGGTTTATCTGGAGGAGGAAGTAAGACAACAGGTTTATCTGGAGGCGGTAGTAAGACAACAGGTTTATCTGGAGGAGGAAGTAAGACAACAGGTTTATCTGGAGGTGGTAGTAAGACAACAGGTTTATCTGGAGGCGGTAGTAAGTAAGACAACAGGTTTATCTGGAGGAGGAAGTAAGACAACAGGTTTTTCTGGAGGAGGAAGTAAGACAACAGGTTTATCTGGAGGAGGAAGTAAGACAACAGGTTTTTCTGGAGGCGGTAGTAAGACAACAGGTTTATCTGGAGGAGGAAGTAAGACAACAGGTTTTTCTGGAGGCGGTAGTTAGACAACAGGTTTATCTGGAGGAGGAAGTAAGACAACAGGTTTATCTGGAGGAGGTAGTAAGACAACAGGTTTATCTGGAGGTGGTAGTAAGACAACAGGTTTATCTGGAGGAGGAAGTAAGACAACAGGTTTAACTGGAGGTGGTAGTAAGACAACAGGTTTATCTGGAGGAGGAAGTAAGACAACAGGTTTATCTGGAGGAGGAAGTAAGACAACAGGTTTATCTGGAGGTGGTAGTAAGACAACAGGTTTATCTGGAGGCGGTAGTAAGACAACAGGTTTATCTGGAGGAGGAAGTAAGACAACAGGTTTATCTGGAGGAGGAAGTAAGACAACAGGTTTATCTGGAGGAGGAAGTAAGACAACAGGTTTATCTGGAGGCGGTAGTAAGACAACAGGTATATCTGGAGGAGGAAGTAAGACAACAGGTTTATCTGGAGGAGGAAGTAAGACAACAGGTTTATCTGGAGGAGGAAGTAAGACAACAGGTTTATCTGGAGGTGGTAGTAAGACAACAGGTTTATCTGGAGGAGGAAGTAAGACAACAGGTTTTTGCTGGAGGAGGAAGTAAGACAACAGGTTTATCTGGAGGCGGTAGTAAGACAACAGGTATATCTGGAGGAGGAAGTAAGACAACAGGTTTATCTGGAGGAGGTAGTAAGACAACAGGTATATCTGGAGGAGGAAGTAAGACAACAGGTTTATCTGGAGGAGGAAGTAAGACAACAGGTTTATCTGGAGGAGGAAGTAAGACAACAGGTTTTTCTGGAGGCGGTAGTAAGACAACAGGTATATCTGGAGGAGGAAGTAAGACAACAGGTATATCTGGAGGAGGAAGTAAGACAACAGGTTTATCTGGAGGAGGTAGTAAGACAACAGGTTTATCTGGAGGTGGTAGTAAGACAACAGGTTTATCTGGAGGAGGAAGTAAGACAACAGGTTTATCTGGAGGCGGAAGTAAGACAACAGGTTTATCTGGAGGAGGAAGTAAGACAACAGGTTTATCTGGAGGAGGAAGTAATACAACAGGTTTATCTGGAGGAGGAAGTAAGACAACAGGTTTATCTGGAGGAGGAAGTAAGACAACAGGTTTATCTGGAGGAGGAAGTAAGACAACAGGTTTTTCTGGAGGAGGAAGTAAGACAACAGGTTTATCTGGAGGAGGAAGTAAGACAACAGGTTTTTCTGGAGGCGGTAGTAAGACAACAGGTTTATCTGGAGGAGGAAGTAAGACAACAGGTTTTTCTGGAGGCGGTAGTTAGACAACAGGTTTATCTGGAGGAGGAAGTAAGACAACAGGTATATCTGGAGGAGGAAGTAAGACAACAGGTTTATCTGGAGGAGGTAGTAAGACAACAGGTTTATCTGGAGTTTGTAGTAAGACAACAGGTTTATCTGGAGGAGGAAGTAAGACAACAGGTTTATCTGGAGGTGGTAGTAAGACAACAGGTTTATCTGGAGGAGGAAGTAAGACAACAGGTTTATCTGGAGGAGGAAGTAAGACAACAGGTTTATCTGGAGGCGGTAGTAAGACAACAGGTTTATCTGGAGGAGGAAGTAAGACAACAGGTTTATCTGGAGGCGGTAGTAAGACAACAGGTTTATCTGGAGGCGGTAGTAAGACAACAGGTTTATCTGGAGGAGGAAGTAAGACAACAGGTTTATCTGGAGGAGGAAGTAAGACAACAGGTTTATCTGGAGGAGGAAGTAAGACAACAGGTTTATCTGGAGGCGGTAGTAAGACAACAGGTATATCTGGAGGAGGAAGTAAGACAACAGGTTTTTCTGGAGGCGGTAGTAAGACAACAGGTTTATCTAGAGGCGAAAGTAAGACAACAGGTTTATCTGGAGGCGGTAGTAAGACAACAGGTTTATCTGGAGGAGGAAGTAAGACAACAGGTTTTTGCTGGAGGAGGAAGTAAGACAACAGGTTTATCTGGAGGCGGTAGTAAGCCAACAGGTTTATCTGGAGGAGGTAGTAAGACAACAGGTTTATCTGGAGGAGGAAGTAAGACAACAGGTTTATCTGGAGGTGGTAGTAAGACAACAGGTTTATCTGGAGGAGGAAGTAAGACAACAGGTTTATCTGGAGGTGGTAGTAAGACAACAGGTTTATCTGGAGGCGGTAGTAAGACAACAGGTATATCTGGAGGAGGAAGTAAGACAACAGGTTTATCTGGAGGTGGTAGTAAGACAACAGGTATATCTGGAGGAGGAAGTAAGACAACAGGTATATCTGGAGGCGGTAGTAAAACAACAGGTATATCTGGAGGAGGAAGTAAGACAACAGGTTTTTCTGGAGGCGGTAGTAAGACAACAGGTATATCTGGAGGAGGAAGTAAGACAACAGGTTTATCTGGAGGTGGTAGTAAGACAACAGGTATATCTGGAGGCGGTAGTAAGACAACAGGTTTATCTGGAGGCGGTAGTAAGACAACAGGTATATCTGGAGGAGGAAGTAAGACAACAGGTTTATCTGGAGGTGGTAGTAAGACAACAGGTTTATCTGGAGGCGGTAGTAAGACAACAGGTTTATCTGGAGGCGGTAGTAAGACAACAGGTTTATCTGGAGGAGGAAGTAAGACAACAGGTTTATCTGGAGGCGGTAGTAAGACAACAGGTTTATCTGGAGGCGGTAGTAAGACAACAGGTTTATCTGGAGGTGGTAGTAAGACAACAGGTTTATCTGGAGGAGGAAGTAAGACAACAGGTTTATCTGGAGGCGGTAGTAAGACAACAGGTTTATCTGGAGGCGGTAGTAAGACAACAGGTTTATCTGGAGGTGGTAGTAAGACAACAGGTTTATCTGGAGGAGGAAGTAAGACAACAGGTTTATCTGGAGGCGGTAGTAAGACAACAGGGATAAACTGTTCATAATAACACATGGTTTCTGTTGCTTTGTTTCCCTCTTAGAGCCAACTCAGTAGCATGGAATCCTCACAAGATGCTGATGGCTGGTCTACAGTGCTGTGCATTCATGGTTCGGGACAAAACGGTACGATAAACACTGCCTCCTCTTCCTCATCCTCCTCTTCTTCCTCACCTTAATAATCTTCATCATCCTCTTCCTCAACTCAAATCAAATGTTATTGGTCACATACACATGGTTAGCAGCTGTTGGTGCGAGTGTAGCGAAATCTCTTTCTCATTGTGTTTCTCCTCTTCCTCTTCATTCTCTTCCTCCACTTCCTCCTCCTTCTCCTCCTCCTCCTCCTCCTCCTTTGACCTAGATGTGTGTATGTATTGGTATTGATATGTAGGCTACGTGTGCCTTTTACAATTTATTGTAGTTCTGTCCTTGAGCTGTTCTTGTCTATTAATTTTCTGTATTAATTAAATGTTGTGTATTATGTCATGTGTGGACCCCAGGAAGAGTAGCTGCTGCTTTCGTAACAGCTAATGACGATCCTAATAAAATACCAAAATACCTCTTCCTCCTTCTCTTTCTCCTCCTTCCTCCCCCACCTCTTCCTTCGTTATCCAGACTCTGCTCCAGAGACTCATATGTTCTCTCTGTGTTCCGTTGTTCTAGAATCGTTTCTAGACTCATATGTTCTCTCTGTGTTCCCATGTTCTAGAATCTTCTTCAGAGACTCATATGTGTTCCGTTGTTCTAGAATCTTCTCCAGAGACTCATACGTTCTCTCTGCGTTCCGTTGTTCTAGAATCTTCTCCAGAGACTCATACGTTCTCTCTGCCTTCCGTTGTTCTAGAATCTTCTCCAGCGGTGTCACTCGGCCCAGGCCTCCTACCTCTTCCAGCAGGATAAGTTCTATGACGTCAGCTATGACACGGGAGACAAGTCCATTCAGTGCAGCCGCAAGCCCGACGCCTTCAAGTTCTGGCTGATGTGGAAAGCCATCGGCACCAAGGGTCTGGAAGAGAGAGTGGACAGAGCCCTCGCTATGGCCAGGTCAGGTTTGAAACAAAAATATATTTATCTTTTGTTTTTCCTCCAAAGACTTGATAGCAGACTCATCTCTGTAGCCTGGTCCCAGATCTGTTTGTGCTCTGGTCCAGTGAAATGCTTACTGTGCTGGTCTAATGTATAAGCTTTAGTGTACATTGTAGTGGCAGGCCGTCTGCACCGTAGCAACAGTACAGCTCCCAGCCCTCTACTGACCCCCCTTTTTAAAAATGTATTTAAACTTTATTTAACTTGGCAAGTCAGTTAAGAACAAATTCTTATTTTCAATGACGGCCTACCGGGGAACAGTGGGTTAACTGCCTTGTTCAGGGGAACAGTGGGTTAACTGCCTGTTCAGGGGCAGAACGACAGATTTTTACCTTGTCAGCTCGGGGGATTCGATTTATCAACCTTTCGGTTACTGGCCCAGCGCTTTGACCACTAGGCTACCTGCCGTCCCCACACTCTAACCACTAGGCTACCTACCGTCCCTACACTCTAACCACTAGGCTACCTGCCGTCCCTACACTCTAACCACTAGGCTACCTACCGTCCCTACACTCTAACCACTAGGCTACCTGCCGTCCCTACACTCTAACCACTAGGCTACCTGCCGCCCTTGAACATGATCCTGGAGCATCCATGACTCAGACTGTCTGATCAGCTAATAGCCCAGTCCATCACCTTACACCATCCATGACTGACCCCTTCAGACTGTCTGGTCCTGTCTGATCCTGTCTGTTCAGCTAATAGCCCAGTCCATCAGCTTACACCATCCATGACTCAGACTGTCTGATCCTGTCTGGTCCTGTCTGTTCAGCTAATAGCCCAGTCCATCACCTTACACCATCCATGACTGACCCCCTCAGACTGTCTGGTCCTGTCTGATCAGCTAATAGCCCAGTCCATCACCTTACACCATCCATGACTGACCCCCTCAGACTGTCTGGTCCTGTCTGATCCTGTCTGTTCAGCTAATAGCCCAGTCCATCACCTTACACCATCCATGACTGACCCCTTCAGACTGTCTGGTCCTGTCTGTTCAGCTAATAGCCCAGTCCATCAGCTTACACCATCCATGACTCAGACTGTCTGATCCTGTCTGGTCCTGTCTGTTCAGCTAATAGCCCAGTCCATCACCTTACACCATCCATGACTGACCCCTTCAGACTGTCTAGTCCTGTCTGGTCTTGTCTGATCAGCTAATAGCCCAGTCCATCACCTTACACCATCCATGACTGACCCCTTCAGACTGTCTGGTCCTGTCTGATCCTGTCTGATCAGCTAATAGCCCAGTCCATCAGCTTACACCATCCATGACTGACCCCTTCAGACTGTCTGGTCCTGTCTGATCAGCTAATAGCCCAGTCCATCACCTTACACCATCCATGACTGACCCCTTCAGACTGTCTGATCCTGTCTGGTCCTGTCTGTTCC
The DNA here is from genome assembly GCF_013265735.2 of Oncorhynchus mykiss. Taxonomy (NCBI): domain Eukaryota; kingdom Metazoa; phylum Chordata; class Actinopteri; order Salmoniformes; family Salmonidae; genus Oncorhynchus; species Oncorhynchus mykiss. The sequence goes on along the minus strand of NC_048566.1, from coordinate 1,431,812 downwards.
GCTAATAGCCCAGTCTATCAGCTTACACCATCCATGACTGACCCCCTCAGACTGTCTGGTCCTGTCTGGTCCTGTCTGTTCAGCTAATAGCCCAGTCCATCACCTTACACCATCCATGACTCAGACTGTCTGATCCTGTCTGTTCAGCTAATAGCCCAGTCCATCACCTTACACCATCCATGACTGACCCCTTCAGACTGTCTGGTCCTGTCTGTTCAGCTAATAGCCCAGTCTATCACCTTACACCATCCATGACTGACCCCTTCAGACTGTCTGGTCCTGTCTGGTCCTGTCTGTTCAGCTAATAGCCCAGTCCATCACCTTACACCATCCATGACTGACCCCCTCAGACTTTCTGGTCCTGTCTGTTCAGCTAATAGCCCAGTCCATCACCTTACACCATCCCTGACTGACCCCCTCAGACTGTCTGGTCCTGTCTGGTCCTGTCTGATCAGCTAATAGCCCAGTCCATCACCTTACACCATCCATGACTGACCCCTTCAGACTGTCTGATCCTGTCTGATCCTGTCTGATCAGCTAATAGCCCAGTCCATCAGCTTACACCATCCATGACTGACCCCTTCAGACTGTCTGGTCCTGTCTGATCAGCTAATAGCCCAGTCCATCACCTTACACCATCCATGACTCAGACTGTCTGATCCTGTCTGATCAGCTAATAGCCCAGTCCACCAGCTTACACCATCCATGACTGACCCCCTTCAGACTGTCTGGTCCTGTCTGGTCAGCTAATAGCCCAGTCCATCACCTTACACCATCCATGACTGACCCCTTCAGACTGTCTGATCCTGTCTGATCAGCTAATAGCCCAGTCCATCAGCTTACACCATCCATGACTGACCCCTTCAGACTGTCTGGTCCTGTCTGATCAGCTAATAGCCCAGTCCATCACCTTACACCATCCATGACTCAGACTGTCTGATCCTGTCTGATCAGCTAATAGCCCAGTCCACCAGCTTACACCATCCATGACTGACCCCCTCAGACTGTCTGGTCCTGTCTGGTCCTGTCTGATCAGCTAATAGCCCAGTCCATCACCTTACACCATCCATGACTGACCCCCTCAGACTGTCTGATCCTGTCTGATCAGCTAATAGCCCAGTCCATCAGCTTACACCATCCATGACTGACCCCTTCAGACTGTCTGGTCCTGTCTGGTCCTGTCTGTTCAGCTAATAGCCCAGTCCATCAGCTTACACCATCCATGACTGACCCCTTCAGACTGTCTGGTCCTGTCTGGTCCTGTCTGTTCAGCTAATAGCCCAGTCCATCACCTTACACCATCCATGACTGACCCCTTCAGACTGTCTGGTCCTGTCTGGTCCTGTCTGTTCAGCTAATAGCCCAGTCCATCACCTTACACCATCCATGACTGACCCCCTCAGACTGTCTGGTCCTGTCTGGTCCTGTCTGTTCAGCTAATAGCCCAGTCCACCAGCTTACACCATTATAGCAAAAGGGTTGGGGTTGATGACAAATATTATATTTTAATGTCTTTAGATTCAAATGGTTTCATTGTGTATTTAAGTTGCTTGTTGCTTGGTTTTTGTGTGTGTGGGGTGGGGGGGGGGGTGGGGGGGTGACAATACAGAGTGATGGGAAGGGCTCTGCATCGAATGTAATTAGGATCTGTCCAATGCTTCCTGCTCTCAGTGTCTCTGCCCAAAATACCAAAGCAAATAGACTGTTAGACTGCAAATAGACTGTTTAGCTAAAGATGGCCGACCCTGAAGACCTACTAAGGTATGCAGACTTCTGCCGAATCATCTACGTCATATCTGTTATAGAGCAGGGCTTGAGCAAAAGCCTGCACAGCCACCCGGCAAGTCTCCAGGAGGACAGGAGGCCATCTCTACACTGTGGTCACCTCTGGTCTAGACACAGTCACATGGCTCATCCAAAACAGTATGTTTTCCATACACTTTAGAGTAGTAGCAGTTTAACAACGGAGTAAAACCCTACACCTGAGATACCCCTCTCTAATAGATATAACCCAGGCTGAGAAATGATAGATCTTCTACACGAGCAACCACAGCATCTCCACAGCTTTCTAACAAGGTGTACAGTGGAGAATACAGAGGTAGACTGGGCTCGGCAGACTGGGCTCGGCAGACTGGGCTCGGCAGACTGGGCTCGGCAGACTGGGCTCGGCAGACTGGGCTCGGCAGACTGGGCTCGGCAGACTGGGCTCGGCAGACTGCATGTAATTCAAGCAGCCCTAGAAAATCGAGCTGTATATTTGGGAGGTCAGCCGGTTCTATTTCTGGGCTGTTGGCAGTAAAATTACAGTCGGGTCAGGGGGTTCCTTAACTATTCTGTGTGGCATTTAGTTGTCCTTCCATCTATTCCGATCCAGATGACCTGTGGTCACCTTTACAGTTCAGGACCTACTGACTGTGGGACCAAGATGGGGGGGGGGGGGGGGGGGGGGGGGGGGCGGGGGGTCATACGACACGAGGCCAGACAACGGCCAGGCTATTTCCAGACTGTTAGTGATAGCCCTGCTCACTCCACTCCATTCATGTGTCTAATGCTGTATAGGATTCAGTGGGTCGGTCGGTGCCGTTTAACGTGAGGGAGGACCGTTCCTTATTATTTCCCCATGAACACGCCCTTATTTCTAATACATCCTATTGGACGACTGGCGTTCATATTCATATTCACCCAGTTCAGTGATAGGTTTAGGCTTCTGTCATTCATATTCACCCAGTTCAATGCAACAGTGATAGGTTTAGGTTACTGTCATTCATATTCACCCAGCTCAATGACAGGGCCCTCTAGTGGCGGTCTAGAGGATAGCAGGAGGACCACTGGAGCAGGATTGCTGTGTTGGACAGACTAGAAGACACATTGCAGTGTCTGGCTGGAGGACAGGGCCCTCTAGTGGTGGTCTAGAGGATAGCAGGAGGACCACTGGAGCAGGATTGCTGTGTTGGACAGACTAGAAGACACATTTCAGTGTCTTCAAAAAGGCTCAGTAAAACTCTTGTAGCCTGAAAAAAGGGGTTTCGTACGGTTGTGTCATGTAATTATTTGTGACACTCTCGACTTCCTTCTCTTTGGTAGATATCTGGCAGAGGAGATCAAGAAGAGAGATGGATTCCGTCTTGTGATGGAGCCGGAGTACACCAACGTCTGTTTCTGGTACATTCCTCCCAGTCTGAGGGACATGGCTGACGGACCCGAGTTCTGGAGAAATGTCCATGCGGTAAGTCAGAGGAGGACATCCCCCTCGTTATACAGAACACGATCCTCTCCTTTCCTGTGGTGTTCTCCAACATTAACAGAAGCCCTGTCATCAATAACACAACAACAAAAAATACAATTGAATTCAGGAATTAATTAATGTTGAAAAACAAACAACAACAAAAAACATTCATTTCACAGGATATGAATGAGACAAATGTTAGCTAACCGTGAGGATTTAGGCTCCAGTCTCTTTTCGGAGGCGTGGGTTCAGATGCCACCACTGACACCAGATGTCAAGCGGGACCATAAATCCTCCAATCCAATCCATACGGAAATGGACCTTAGATCTGTGTGTGGAGACTCTAAATACAACTTGACTTTGGTTATGTCCCAATAATCTCTCCTTTCTGCCGTGAATTCATGGATTTGAAAGGTAATGACTGGTTCATGGAAACACCAATTCAGTGTTCTCACACGTGAATGAGAGCTTACTTCACAAGGAAGGAGAGATTATTGGAAATACTGGCTCCTTAACTTCCCAGTTTCACCATCTCACAAGCGTATGTACTACTCCCTACCCCCAGGTGGCGCCAGTGGTTAAGGAGCGCATGATGAAGAAGGGCTCTATGATGGTAGGCTACCAGCCCCATGGAGACAAGGCTAACTTCTTCAGACAGATCATCATTAGCCCTCAGGTCAGCAGAGAAGACATGGACTTTCTGCTGGACCAAATACACAGCCTGGGGATGGACTTATGATCCCACGGGGGAATACCTACAAAATGGCACCCTAATTCCCTCAATGAGTCCTGGTCAAAAGTAGTGCAATATATACAGGGAATTTGGGTACCATTTTGAACAAAACCCAAATGGCCATGTTCAGTAGGCAAGAAACAGGAGATCCTGTTTTGAAACTGAGTGAAACGGAAGAGGTGGTACCCCAAACATCCTATAAGACGTTTCCAAAACATCCTATAAGAAGTTTCCAAACGTCCTATAAGAAGTTTCCAAACGTCCTATAAGAAGTTTCCAAAACATCCTATAAGAAGTTTCCAAACATCCTATAAGAAGTTTCCAAACGTCCTATAAGAAGTTTCCAAAACATCCTATAAGAAGTTTCCAAAACATCCTATAAGTTTCCAAAACATCCTATAAGAAGTTTCCAAAACATCCTATAAGAAGTTTCCAAAACATCCTATAAGAAGTTTCCAAAACATCCTATAAGAAGTTTCCAAACGTCCTATAAGAAGTTTCCAAACGTCCTATAAGAAGTTTCCAAACGTCCTATAAGAAGTTTCCAAAACATCCTATAAGAAGTTTCCAAACGTCCTATAAGAAGTTTCCAAACGTCCTATAAGACATTTCCAAAACATCCTATAAGAAGTTTCCAAAACATCCTATAAGAAGTTTCCAAAACATCCTATAAGAAGTTTCCAAACATCCTATAAGAAGTTTCCAAACATCCTATAAGAAGTTTCCAAAACATCCTATAAGAAGTTTCCAAAACATCCTATAAGAAGTTTCCAAACATCCTATAAGAAGTTTCCAAACGTCCTATAAGAAGTGTGTTAACTTGTTCTCTTATTTGGTGCCCCAGGGCTGTGCAGAAGCCTCAGCATGTCATCCTTCCATTGCCCATCTGCATAAAGTGATCTAACGATTACCTGTTTCTGTTATTCACTATCGATTCCATTTGTAATTCTGAGGACAGGCAGTGTGTCCGTCCATGAGACTGTAGACACAGTAGCTTGTTGACGTCCATGAGACTGTAGACACAGTAGCTTGTTGACGGTTTTGAGGGCTCAACCTCTTTATAGGAACCAATTTCAGAGAAATAAAAAACTCAAAAGTCATTATCCTTTATGTCGATGTGATTTCAGGGTAATATAATAAAATACTGTTGTAATATAACTGCTGTTAGAAAACGAGGCGTGCAACTTTTAGTAAAAGCTGAAATGTTTTGAAGAGATTTTAGGAGATGCGATTTTAAGCGATACCGATTGATTGTAAGAGATTTATATAAATATGAATATATGTTTATTACTTGATGAGATTAATATATAAAATCTTTAGAGAATACTGATGTGTAATGTGATGCAAGAGATTTAAAATGTATTTTAGTTATTTGATTTTCATTTTGCATTTTCTCTTCTGAATGAATTTTCTTCCACACGCATTAACTTTTACGATTTTAAAATCATATTAAAAAAACAATTTAAAAAAACGTAGCACACCTAGTGCCTGAATACTGTGAGTCCACCTACATAAATCAGACAGGTCTTAAAATGGCTACCGTTCTTATGTTTAATAAACAGTTGTTTTTTTCCCCCAATACTTTACTTAAAGCCAACAGATGAAATGCTTTCTTTCTTGTTTTAAACGGATTCAAAATGTTATTTAGTCATTACTACGAGACACCTCCTCCGTTCCAACAGTCTGATGATAGTTAGAGATCAGGAGACACCTCCTCTGTTCCAACAGTCTGATGATAGTTAGAGATCAGGAGACACCTCCTCCGTTCCAACAGTCTGATGATAGTTAGAGATCAGGAGACACCTCCTCCGTTCCAACAGTCTGATGATAGTTAGAGATCAGGAGACACCTCCTCCGTTCCAACAGTCTGATGATAGTTAGAGATCAGGAGACACCTCCTCCGTTCCAACAGTCTGATGATAGTTAGAGACGTGGAGACACCTCCTCTGTTCCAACAGTCTGATGATAGTTAGAGATCAGGAGACACCTCCTCCGTTCCAACAGTCTGATGATAGTTAGAGATCAGGAGACACCTCCTCCGTTCCAACAGTCTGATGATAGTTAGAGATCAGGAGACACCTCCTCCGTTCCAACAGTCTGATGATAGTTAGAGACGTGGAGACACCTCCTCTGTTCCAACAGTCTGATGATAGTTAGAGATCAGGAGACACCTCCTCCGTTCCAACAGTCTGATGATAGTTAGAGATCAGGAGACACCTCCTCCGTTCCAACAGTCTGATGATAGTTAGAGATCAGGAGACACCTCCTCCGTTCCAACAGTCTGTTGATAGTTAGAGATCAGGAGACACCTCCTCCGTTCCAACAGTCTGATGATAGAGATCAGGAGACGCCTCCTCTGTTCCAACAGTCTGATGATAGTTAGAGATCAGGAGACACCTCCTCCGTTCCAACAGTCTGATGATAGTTAGAGATCAGGAGACACCTCCTCCGTTCCAACAGTCTGATGATAGTTAGAGATCAGGAGACACCTCCTCCGTTCCAACAGTCTGATGATAGAGACCAGGAGACACCTCCTCTGTTCCAACAGTCTGATGATAGTTAGAGATCAGGAGACACCTCCGTTCCAACAGTCTGATGATAGTTAGAGATCAGGAGACACCTCCTCCGTTCCAACAGTCTGATGATAGTTAGAGATCAGGAGACACCTCCTCCGTTCCAACAGTCTGATGATAGTTAGAGATCAGGAGACACCTCCTCTGTTCCAACAGTCTGATGATAGTTAGAGATCAGGAGACACCTCCTCTGTTCCAACAGTCTGATGATAGTTAGAGATCAGGAGACACCTCCTCCGTTCCAACAGTCTGATGATAGTTAGAGATCAGGAGACACCTCCTCCGTTCCAACAGTCTGATGATAGTTAGAGATCAGGAGACACCTCCTCTGTTCCAACAGTCTGATGATAGTTAGAGATCAGGAGACACCTCCTCCGTTCCAACAGTCTGATGATATTTAGAGATCAGGAGACACCTCCTCTGTTCCAACAGTCTGATGATAGTTAGAGATCAGGAGACACCTCCTCCGTTCCAACAGTCTGATGATAGTTAGAGATCAGGAGACACCTCCTCCGTTCCAACAGTCTGATGATAGTTAGAGACGTGGAGACACCTTTCTTGTTTTAAACGGACTCAAAATGTTATTTAGTCATTACTATGAGACGATAATGAGACGATAGAAATGGTCACACCTTAATGCATTACAGCTGCTTTATAATGCATTATTACCCGTTGGCTTTAAAAGGAAGGTGTTTTGTTTTTGTAGCTTGCCGTCAAAGAGAATGGTGTTTACTTTAAACTTGTACGAAGTTCTGTGTACGATACTAGGATACGTGCATTCTGTAGTATACCTCATATCGTATTCTGGCAAGACATTCTGTTTTCTCTCGTTGTTTTTGTTTTGTTCCAATAGCATTTTGTTCAGATTTGTTGTCTGGAAGAATGTGTTGTTTTGTTTTTAGATGGAGGTTTCACTGAGAATTATTTATTTTATTTTTCAGTGAAAATAAAACCATTTGTTTACTGAATCAGGTTGTTGTCGAGTATCTTTTGACTTCCTCTTCATAGCCTGGTATAGATCTCTGTGTGTTTTTGTCCACTCCTCTGATTACAGACTTCATTTTCACAGACTGGTATAGATCTCTGTGTGTTTTAGCCCACTCCTCTGATTACAGACTTCCTCTTCATAGCCTGGTATAGATCTCTGTGTGTTGTAGCCCACTCCTCTGATTACAGACTTCCTCTTCATAGCCTGGTATAGATCTCTGTGTGTTTTAGCCCACTCCTCTGATTACAGACTTCCTCTTCACAGCCTGGTATAGATCTCTGTGTGTTTTAGCCCACTCCTCTGATTACAGACTTCCTCTTCATAGCCTGGTATAGATCTCTGTGTGTTTTAGCCCACTCCTCTGATTACAGACTTCCTCTTCATAGCCTGGTATAGATCTCTGTGTGTTGTAGCCCACTCCTCTGATTACAGACTTCCTCTTCATAGCCTGGTATAGATCTCTGTGTGTTTTAGCCCACTCCTCTGATTACAGACTTCCTCTTCATAGCCTGGTATAGAGTTATGTGTGTTTTTGTCCACTCCTCTGATTACAGACTTCCTCTTCATAGCCTGGTATAGATCTCTGTGTGTTTTAGCCCACTCCTCTGATTACAGACTTCCTCTTCATAGCCTGGTATAGATCTCTGTGTGTTTTAGCCCACTCCTCTGATTACAGACTTCCTCTTCATAGCCTGGTATAGATCTCTGTGTGTTTTAGCCCACTCCTCTGATTACAGACTTCCTCTTCATAGCCTGGTATAAATCTCTGTGTGTTTTAGCCCACTCCTCTGATTACAGACTTCCTCTTCACAGCCTGGTATAGATCTCTGTGTGTTTTAGTCCACTCCTCTGATTACAGACTTCCTCTTCATAGCCTGGTATAGATCTCTGTGTGTTTTAGCCCACTCCTCTGATTACAGACTTCCTCTTCATAGCCTGGTATAGATCTCTGTGTGTTTTAGCCCACTCCTCTGATTACAGACTTCCTCTTCATAGCCTGGTATAGATCTCTGTGTGTTTTAGCCCACTCCTCTGATTACAGACTTCCTCTTCATAGCCTGGTATAGATCTCTGTGTGTTTTAGCCCACTCCTCTGATTACAGACTTCCTCTTCATAGCCTGGTACCATGCCAGACAGTACAGTACATGTTTATGCTTTAGTCATATTCTCTGAAGCAGGTCCAGGTCTGGACCAGGGTAATCATTAGCCAGAGAAGAAGGACCAGGGTAATCATTAGTCAGAGAAGATGGACCAGGGTAATCATTAGTCAGAGAAGATGGACCAGGGTAATCATTAGTCAGAGAAGATGGACCAGGGTAATCATTAGTCAGAGAAGATGGACCAGGGTAATCATTAGTCAGAGAAGATGGACCAGGGTAATCATTAGTTAGAGAAGATGGACCAGGGTAATCATTAGTTAGAGAAGACGGACCAGGGTAATCATTAGTCAGAGAAGATGGACCAGGGTAATCATTAGTCAGAGAAGATGGACCAGGGTAATCATTAGTCAGAGAAGATGGACCAGGGTAATCATTAGCCAGAGAAGACGGACCAGGGTAATCATTAGTCAGAGAAGATGGACCGGGGTAATCATTAGTTAGAGAAGATGGACCAGGGTAATCATTAGTCAGAGAAGATGGACCAGGGTAATCATTAGTCAGAGAAGACGGACCAGGGTAATCATTAGTCAGAGAAGATGGACCAGGGTAATCATTAGTCAGAGAAGATGGACCAGGGTAATCATTAGCCAGAGAAGATGGACCAGGGTAATCATTAGTCAGAGAAGACGGACCAGGGTAATCATTAGTCAGAGAAGATGGACCAGGGTAATCATTAGTCAGAGAAGATGGACCAGGGTAATCATTAGTCAGAGAAGATGGACCAGGGTAATCATTAGTCAGAGAAGACGGACCAGGGTAATCATTAGTCAGAGAAGATGGACCAGGGTAATCATTAGTCAGAGAAGATGGACCAGGGTAATCATTAGTCAGAGAAGACGGACCAGGGTAATCATTAGTCAGAGAAGATGGACCAGGGTAATCATTAGTCAGAGAAGACGGACCAGGGTAATCATTAGTCAGAGAAGATGGACCAGGGTAATCATTAGTCAGAGAAGAAGGACCAGGGTAATCATTAGTCAGAGAAGATGGACCAGGGTAATCATTAGTCAGAGAAGACGGACCAGGGTAATCATTAGTCAGAGAAGATGGACCAGGGTAATCATTAGTCAGAGAAGATGGACCAGGGTAATCATTAGTCAGAGAAGATGGACCAGGGTAATCATTAGTCAGAGAAGATGGACCAGGGTAATCATTAGTCAGAGAAGATGGACCAGGGTAATCGTTAGTCAGAGAAGATGGACCAGGGTAATCATTAGTCAGAGAAGATGGACCAGGGTAATCATTAGTCAGAGAAGATGGACCAGGGTAGTCATTAGTCAGAGAAGACGGACCAGGGTAATCATTAGTCAGAGAAGATGGACCAGGGTAATCATTAGTCAGAGAAGATGGACCAGGGTAATCATTAGTCAGAGAAGATGGACCAGGGTAATCATTAGTCAGAGAAGATGGACCAGGGTAAATCATTAGTCAGAGAAGACGGACCAGGGTAATCATTAGTCAGAGAAGATGGACCAGGGTAATCATTAGTCAGAGAAGATGGACCAGGGTAATCATTAGTCAGAGAAGATGGACCAGGGTAATCATTAGTCAGAGAAGATGGACCAGGGTAATCATTAGTCAGAGAAGATGGACCAGGGTAATCATTAGCCAGAGAAGACGGACCAGGGTAATCATTAGTCAGAGAAGACGGACCAGGGTAATCATTAGTCAGAGAAGATGGACCAGGGTAATCATTAGCCAGAGAAGATGGACCAGGGTAATCATTAGCCAGAGAAGATGGACCAGGGTAATCATTAGTCAGAGAAGATGGACCAGGGTAATCATTAGTCAGAGAAGATGGACCAGGGTAATCATTAGTCAGAGAAGATGGACCAGGGTAATCATTAGTCAGAGAAGACGGACCAGGGTAATCATTAGTCAGAGAAGACGGACCAGGGTAATCATTAGTCAGAGAAGATGGACCAGGGTAATCATTAGTCAGAGAAGATGGACCAGGGTAATCATTAGTCAGAGAAGATGGACCAGGGTAATCATTAGTCAGAGAAGATGGACCAGGGTAATCATTAGTCAGAGAAGATGGACCAGTGTAATCATTAGTCAGAGAAGATGGACCAGGGTAATCATTAGCCAGAGAAGATGGACCAGGGTAATCATTAGCCAGAGAAGATGGATCAGGGTAATCATTAGCCAGAGAAGACGGACCAGGGTAATCATTAGTCAGAGAAGATGGACCAGGGTAATCATTAGTCAGAGAAGATGGACCAGGGTAATCATTAGTCAGAGAAGATGGACCAGGGTAATCATTAGTCAGAGAAGACGGACCAGGGTAATCATTAGTCAGAGAAGATGGACCAGGGTAATCATTAGCCAGAGAAGACGGACCAGGGTAATCATTAGTCAGAGAAGATGGACCAGGGTAATCATTAGTCAGAGAAGACGGACCAGGGTAATCATTAGTCAGAGAAGACGGACCAGGGTAATCATTAGTCAGAGAAGATGGACCAGGGTAATCATTAGTCAGAGAAGATGGACCAGGGTAATCATTAGTCAGAGAAGATGGACCAGGGTAATCATTAGTCAGAGAAGATGGACCAGGGTAATCATTAGTCAGAGAAGATGGACCAGGGTAATCATTAGTCAGAGAAGACGGACCAGGGTAATCATTAGTCAGAGAAGACGGACCAGGGTAATCATTAGTCAGAGAAGATGGACCAGGGTAATCATTAGTCAGAGAAGATGGACCAGGGTAATCATTAGTCAGAGAAGATGGACCAGGGTAATCGTTAGTCAGAGAAGATGGACCAGGGTAATCATTAGTCAGAGAAGATGGACCAGTGTAATCATTAGTCAGAGAAGATGGACCAGGGTAATCATTAGCCAGAGAAGATGGACCAGGGTAATCATTAGCCAGAGAAGATGGATCAGGGTAATCATTAGCCAGAGAAGACGGACCAGGGTAATCATTAGTCAGAGAAGATGGACCAGGGTAATCATTAGTCAGAGAAGATGGACCAGGGTAATCATTAGTCAGAGAAGATGGACCAGGGTAATCATTAGTCAGAGAAGACGGACCAGGGTAATCATTAGTCAGAGAAGATGGACCAGGGTAATCATTAGCCAGAGAAGACGGACCAGGGTAATCATTAGTCAGAGAAGATGGACCAGGGTAATCATTAGTCAGAGAAGACGGACCAGGGTAATCATTAGTCAGAGAAGACGGACCAGGGTAATCATTAGTCAGAGAAGATGGACCAGGGTAATCATTAGTCAGAGAAGATGGACCAGGGTAATCATTAGTCAGAGAAGATGGACCAGGGTAATCATTAGTCAGAGAAGATGGACCAGGGTAATCATTAGTCAGAGAAGATGGACCAGGGTAATCATTAGTCAGAGAAGATGAACCAGGGTAATCATTAGCCAGAGAAGATGGACCAGGGTAATCATTAGCCAGAGAAGACGGACCAGGGTAATCATTAGCCAGAGAAGATGGACCAGGGTAATAATTAGTCAGAGAAGATGGACCAGGGTAATCATTAGTCAGAGAAGATGGACCAGGGTAATCATTAGTCAGAGAAGACGGACCAGGGTAATCATTAGTCAGAGAAGATGGACCAGGGTAATCATTAGTCAGAGAAGATGGACCAGGGTAATCATTAGCTAGAGAAGACAGACCAGGGTAATCATTAGTCAGAGAAGATGGACCAGGGTAATCATTAGTCAGAGAAGATGGACCAGGGTAATCATTAGTCAGAGAAGATGGACCAGGGTAATCATTAGCCAGAGAAGATGGACCAGGGTAATCATTAGCCAGAGAAGACAGACCAGGGTAATCATTAGCCAGAGAAGATGGACCAGGGTAATCATTAGTCAGAGAAGACGGACCAGGGTAATCATTAGCCAGAGAAGATGGACCAGGGTAATCATTAGTCAGAGAAGATGGACCAGGGTAATCATTAGCCAGAGAAGATGGACCAGGGTAATCATTAGCCAGAGAAGATGGACCAGGGTAATCATTAGCCAGAGAAGACGGACCAGGGTAATCATTAGCCAGAGAAGATGGACCAGGGTAATCATTAGCCAGAGAAGATGGACCAGGGTAATCATTAGCCAGAGAAGATGGACCAGGGTAATCATTAGCCAGAGAAGATGGACCAGGGTAATCATTAGCCAGAGAAGATGGACCAGGGTAATCATTAGTCAGAGAACATGTCTGAACTGAAGTAGGTCCAGGTCTGGACCAGGGTAATCATTAGTCAGAGAAGATGTCTGAACTGAAGCAGGTCCAGGTCTGGACCAGGGTAATCATTAGTCAGAGAAGATGGACCAGGGTAATCATTACCCAGAGAAGATGTCTGAACTGAAGCAGGTCCAGGTCTGGACCAGGGTAATCATTAGTCAGAGAAGATGGACCAGGGTAATCATTAGCCAGAGAAGATGTCTGAACTGAAGCAGGTCCAGGTCTGGACCAGGGTAATCATTAGTCAGAGAAGATGGACCAGGGTAATCGTTAGTCAGAGAAGATGGACCAGGGTAAATCATTAGTCAGAGAAGATGGACCAGGGTAATCATTAGCCAGAGAAGATGGACCAGGGTAATCATTAGTCAGAGAAGACGGACCAGGGTAATCATTAGTCAGAGAAGATGGACCAGGGTAATCATTAGCCAGAGAAGATGGACCAGGGTAATCATTAGCCAGAGAAGACGGACCAGGGTAATCATTAGTCAGAGAAGATGGACCAGGGTAATCATTAGTCAGAGAAGATGGACCAGGGTAATCATTAGTCAGAGAAGATGGACCAGGGTAATCATTAGTCAGAGAAGACGGACCAGGGTAATCATTAGTCAGAGAAGACGGACCAGGGTAATCATTAGTCAGAGAAGATGGACCAGGGTAATCATTAGTCAGAGAAGATGGACCAGGGTAATCATTAGTCAGAGAAGATGGACCAGGGTAATCATTAGCCAGAGAAGATGGACCAGGGTAATCATTAGTCAGAGAACATGTCTGAACTGAAGTAGGTCCAGGTCTGGACCAGGGTAATCATTAGTCAGAGAAGATGTCTGAACTGAAGCAGGTCCAGGTCTGGACCAGGGTAATCATTAGTCAGAGAAGATGGACCAGGGTAATCATTACCCAGAGAAGATGTCTGAACTGAAGCAGGTCCAGGTCTGGACCAGGGTAATCATTAGTCAGAGAAGATGGACCAGGGTAATCATTAGCCAGAGAAGATGTCTGAACTGAAGCAGGTCCAGGTCTGGACCAGGGTAATCATTAGTCAGAGAAGATGGACCAGGGTAATCGTTAGTCAGAGAAGATGGACCAGGGTAAATCATTAGTCAGAGAAGATGGACCAGGGTAATCATTAGCCAGAGAAGATGGACCAGGGTAATCATTAGTCAGAGAAGACGGACCAGGGTAATCATTAGTCAGAGAAGATGGACCAGGGTAATCATTAGCCAGAGAAGATGGACCAGGGTAATCATTAGCCAGAGAAGATGGACCAGGGTAATCATTAGTCAGAGAAGATGGACCAGGGTAATCATTAGTCAGAGAAGATGGACCAGGGTAATCATTAGTCAGAGAAGATGGACCAGGGTAATCATTAGTCAGAGAAGACGGACCAGGGTAATCATTAGTCAGAGAAGACGGACCAGGGTAATCATTAGTCAGAGAAGATGGACCAGGGTAATCATTAGTCAGAGAAGATGGACCAGGGTAATCATTAGTCAGAGAAGATGGACCAGGGTAATCATTAGTCAGAGAAGATGGACCAGGGTAATCATTAGTCAGAGAAGATGGACCAGGGTAATCATTAGCCAGAGAAGATGGACCAGGGTAATCATTAGCCAGAGAAGATGGATCAGGGTAATCATTAGCCAGAGAAGACGGACCAGGGTAATCATTAGTCAGAGAAGATGGACCAGGGTAATCATTAGTCAGAGAAGATGGACCAGGGTAATCATTAGTCAGAGAAGATGGACCAGGGTAATCATTAGTCAGAGAAGACGGACCAGGGTAATCATTAGTCAGAGAAGATGGACCAGGGTAATCATTAGCCAGAGAAGACGGACCAGGGTAATCATTAGTCAGAGAAGATGGACCAGGGTAATCATTAGTCAGAGAAGACGGACCAGGGTAATCATTAGTCAGAGAAGACGGACCAGGGTAATCATTAGTCAGAGAAGATGGACCAGGGTAATCATTAGTCAGCGAAGATGGACCAGGGTAATCATTAGTCAGAGAAGATGGATCAGGGTAATCATTAGTCAGAGAAGATGGACCAGGGTAATCATTAGTCAGAGAAGATGGACCAGGGTAATCATTAGCCAGAGAAGATGAACCAGGGTAATCATTAGCCAGAGAAGATGGACCAGGGTAATCATTAGCCAGAGAAGACGGACCAGGGTAATCATTAGCCAGAGAAGATGGACCAGGGTAATCATTAGTCAGAGAAGATGGACCAGGGTAATCATTAGTCAGAGAAGATGGACCAGGGTAATCATTAGTCAGAGAAGATGGACCAGGGTAATCATTAGCCAGAGAAGATGGACCAGGGTAATCATTAGCCAGAGAAGACAGACCAGGGTAATCATTAGCCAGAGAAGATGGACCAGGGTAATCATTAGTCAGAGAAGACGGACCAGGGTAATCATTAGCCAGAGAAGATGGACCAGGGTAATCATTAGTCAGAGAAGATGGACCAGGGTAATCATTAGCCAGAGAAGATGGACCAGGGTAATCATTAGCCAGAGAAGATGGACCAGGGTAATCATTAGCCAGAGAAGACGGACCAGGGTAATCATTAGCCAGAGAAGATGGACCAGGGTAATCATTAGCCAGAGAAGATGGACCAGGGTAATCATTAGCCAGAGAAGATGGACCAGGGTAATCATTAGCCAGAGAAGATGGACCAGGGTAATCATTAGCCAGAGAAGATGGGCCAGGGTAATCATTAGTCAGAGAACATGTCTGAACTGAAGTAGGTCCAGGTCTGGACCAGGGTAATCATTAGTCAGAGAAGATGTCTGAACTGAAGCAGGTCCAGGTCTGGACCAGGGTAATCATTAGTCAGAGAAGATGGACCAGGGTAATCATTACCCAGAGAAGATGTCTGAACTGAAGCAGGTCCAGGTCTGGACCAGGGTAATCATTAGTCAGAGAAGATGGACCAGGGTAATCATTAGCCAGAGAAGATGTCTGAACTGAAGCAGGTCCAGGTCTGGACCAGGGTAATCATTAGTCAGAGAAGATGGACCAGGGTAATCGTTAGTCAGAGAAGATGGACCAGGGTAAATCATTAGTCAGAGAAGATGGACCAGGGTAATCATTAGCCAGAGAAGATGGACCAGGGTAATCATTAGTCAGAGAAGATGGACCAGGGTAATCATTAGCCAGAGAAGATGGACCAGGGTAATCATTAGCCAGAGAAGATGGACCAGGGTAATCAGTAGCCAGAGAAGATGGACCAGGGTAATCATTAGCCAGAGAAGATGGACCAGGGTAATCATTAGTCAGAGAAGATGTCTGAATTTAAGTAGGTCCAGGTCTGGACCAGGGTAATCATTAGTCAGAGAAGATGGACCAATGTAATCATTAGTCAGAGAAGATGTCTGAACTGAAGCAGGTCCAGGTCTGGACCAGGGTAATCATTAGTCAGAGAAGATGGACAAGGGGATTTATTAGTCAGAGAAGATGGACCAGGGTAATCATTAGTCAGAGAAGATGGACCAGGGTAATCATTAGTCAGAGAAGATGGACCAGGGTAATCATTAGCCAGAGAAGATGGACCAGGGTAATCATTGGCCAGAGAAGATGGACCAGGGTAATCATTAGCCAGAGAAGATGGACCAGGGTAATCATTAAACAGAGAAGATGGACCAGGGTAATCATTAGTCAGAGAAGATGGACCAGGGTAAATCATTAGTCAGAGAAGATGTCTGAACTGAAGCAGGTCCAGGTCTGGACCAGGGTAATCATTAGTCAGAGAAGATGTCTGAACTGAAGCAGGTCTAGGTCTGGACCAGGGTAATCATTAGTCAGAGAAGATGGACCAGGGTAATCATTAGTCAGAGAAGATGGACCAGGGTAATCATTAGTCACAGAAGATGGACCAGGGTAATCATTAGTCAGAGAAGATGGACCAGGGTAATCATTAGTCAGAGAAGATGGACCAATGTAATCATTAGTCAGAGAAGATGTCTGAACTGAAGCAGGTCCAGGTCTGGACCAGGGTAATCATTAGTCAGAGAAGATGGACCAGGGTAATCATTAGTCAGAGAAGATGTCTGAACTGAAGCAGGTCTAGGTCTGGACCAGGGTAATCATTAGTCAGAGAAGATGGACCAGGGTAATCATTAGTCAGAGAAGATGGACCAGGGTAATCATTAGTCAGAGAAGATGGACCATGGTAATCATTAGTCAGAGAAGATGTCTGGGGGCTATATACACGTGGGCACCAGTACTGAGTCAGTGTGGGGGGTATATACAGGGGGCACCAGTACCGAGTCAGTGTGGGGGCTATATACAGGGGGCACTGGTACCGAGTCAGTGTGGAGGCTATATACAGGGGGCACCGGTACCGAGTCAGTGTGGGGGCTATATACAGGGGGGCACCAGTACCGAGTCAGTGTGGAGGGTATATACAGGGGGGCCCCAGTACAGAGTCAGTGTGGGGGCTATATACAGGGGGGCACCAGTACCGAGTCAGTGTGGAGGGTATATACAGGAGGCACCGGTACCGAGTCAGTGTGGAGAGTATATACAGGGGGCACCGAGTCAGTGTGGAGGGTATATACAGGGGGCACCAGTACCGAGTCAGTGTGGGGGGTATATACAGGGGGCACCGAGTCAGTGTGGGGGGGTATATACAGGGGGCACCGAGTCATTGTGGGAGGGTATATACAGGGGGCACCAGTACCGAGTCAGTGTGGGGGGTATATACAGGGGGCACCAGTACCGAGTCAGTGTGGAGGCTATATACAGGGGGCACCGGTACCGAGTCAGTGTGGAGGCTATATACAGGGGGCACCGGTACCGAGTCAATGTGGAGGCTATATACAGGGGGCACCGGTACCGAGTCAGTGTGGGGGGTATATACAGGGGGTACCGGTACCGAGTCAGTGTGGGGGCTATATACAGGGGGCACCGGTACCGAGTCAGTGTGGGGGGTATATACAGGGGGTACTGGTACCGAGTCAGTGTGGGGGGTACAGGTTAGTGGAGTCAATCTGTACATGTACAGTGCCTTGCAAAAGTATTCATCCCCCTTGGCGTTTTTCCTTTGTTGTATTACAATCTGTAATTTAAATTGATTTTTATTTGGATTTCATGTAATGGACAGACACAAAATAGTCCAAATTGGTGAAGTGAAATAATCATTTTAAAAATAGTTTCCTGAAATAAAATAAAAGAAGGAAAAGTGGTGTGTGTATATATATTCACCCCTTTTTGCTATGAAGCCCCTAAACAAGATCTGGTGCAACCAATTACCTTCAGAAGTCACATCATTAGTTAAATAAGGTCCACCTGGGTGCAATGAAAGTGGCATATGACAGTAAACATACATCCTGTTCTGAAAGAACCCAGAGTCTGTAACACCACCAAGCAAGGGGTACCACCAAGCAAGGGGCACCACCAAGCAAGGGGCAGCACCATGCAAGGGGCACCACCATGCAAGGGGCACCACCAAGCAAGAGAACCATGAAGACCAAGGAGCACCACCAAGCAAGGGGCACCACCAAGCAAGGGGCACCACCAAGCAAGGGGCACCACCAAGCAAGGGGCACCACCATGCAAGGGGCACCACCAAGCAAGAGAACCATGAAGACCAAGGAGCACCACCAAGCAAGGGGCACCACCAAGCAAGGGGCACCACCAAGCAAGGGGCACCACCAAGCAAGGGGCACCACCAAGCAAGAGAACCATGAACACCAAGGAGCACCACCAAGCAAGGGGCACCACCAAACAAGAGGACCATGAAGACCAAGGAGCACCACCAAGCAAGGGGCACCACCAAACAAGAGAACCATGAAGACCAAGGGGCACCACCAAGCAAGAGAACCATGAAGACCAAGGAGCTCTCCAAATAGGTCAGGGACAAAGTTGTGGAGAAGTACAGATCAGGGTTGGGTTATAAAAAAATATCAGAAACTTTGAACATCCCACGGAGCACCGTTAAATCCATTATTAAAAAATGGAAAGAATATGGCACCACAACAAACCTGCCAAGAGATGGCCGCCCACCAAAACTCACAGACCAGGCAAAGAGGGCATTAATCAGAGAGGCAACAAAGAGACCAAAGATAACCCTGAAGGAGCTGCAAAGCTCCACAGTGGAGATTGGAGTATCTGTCCATAGGACCACTTTAAGCCGTACACTCCACAGAGCTGGGCTTTACGGAAGAGTGGCCAGAAATAAATAAGCAAACATGTTTGGTGTTTGCCAAAAAGCATGTGGGAGACTCCCCAAACATTTTATTACATTTTTATTTCACCTTTATTTAACCAGGTAGACTAGTTGAGATCAAGTTCTCATTTACAATTGCGACCTGGCCAAGATAAAGCAAAGCAGTGCAACACAAACAACACAGAGTTACACTTGGAATAAACAAACATACAGTCAATAATACAATAGAAAAAGTATTTATACAGTGTGTGCAAATAAGGTAGGATAACGGAGGTAAGGCAATAGATAGGCCATAGTGGCAAAATAATTACAATGTAGCAATTAAACACTGGAGTCATAGATGTGCAGAAGATGAGTGTACAAGTAGAGATACTGGGGTTGCAACAATTTCGGCTGATAATTTTAGAAAGAGAGGGTCCAGATTGTCTAGCCCGGCTGATTTGTAGGGGCCCAGATTTTGCAGCTCTTTCAGAGCATCAGCAATCTGAATTTGGGTGAAGGAGAAATGGGGGAGGCTTGGGCAAGTTGCTGTGGGGGATGCAGGGCTGTTGTCCGGGGTAGGGGTAGCCAGGTGGAAAGCATGGCCAGCTGTAGAAAAATGCTTATTGAAATTCTCAAATATCGCGGCTTTATCGGTGGTGACAGTGTTTCCTATCCTCAGGGCAGTGGGCAGCTGGGGGGAGGTGCTCTTATTCTCCATGGACTTTAGTGTCCCTGGGCTTTACGGAAGAGTGGCCAGAAAAAAAGCCGTTGCTTAAGGAAGAAAAAAACAAGTTTACATGTTTGGCTTTTGCCAAAAGGCATGTGGGAGACTCCGCAAACATACAGAAGAAGGTACTCTGGTCAGATGAGACTAAAATTCAGCTTTTTGGCAGCATCATGTTGTGGGGATGTTTTTCCATCAGCAGGGTCTGGGAAACACCATCCACACAGTGAAGCATGGTGGTGGCAGCATCATGCTGTGGGGATGTTTTTCCATCGGCAGGGTCTGGGAAACACCATCCACACAGTGAAGCATGGTGGTGGCAGCATCATGCTGTGGGGATGTTTTTCCATCGGCAGGGTCTGGGAAACACCATCCACACAGTGAAGCATGGTGGTGGCAGCATCATGTTGTGGGGATGTTTTTCCATCGGCAGGGTCTGGGAAACACCATCCACACAGTGAAGCACGGTGGTGGCAGCATCATGTTGTGGGGATGTTTTTCCATCGGCAGGGTCTGGGAAACACCATCCACACAGTGAAGCACGGAGGTGGCAGCATCATGTTGTGGGGATGTTTTTCCATCTGCAGGGTCTGGGAAACACCATCCACACAGTGAAGCATAGTGGTGGCAGCATCATGCTGTGGGGATGTTTTTCCATCGGCAGTGTCTGGGAAACACCATCCACACAGTGAAGCATGGTGGTGGCAGCATCATGTTGTGGGGATGTTTTTCCATCGGCAGGGTCTGGGAAACACCATCCACACAGTGAAGCATGGTGGTGGCAGCATCATGTTGTGGGGATGTTTTTCCATCGGCAGGGTCTGGGAAACACCATCCACACAGTGAAGCATGGTGGTGGCAGCATCATGTTGTGGGGATGTTTTTCCATCGGCAGGGTCTGGGAAACTGGTCAGAATTGAAGGGATGATGGATGGCGCTAAATACAGGGAAATTCTTGAGGGAAACCCGTTTCAGTCTTCCAGAGATTTGAGACTGGGACGGAGGTTCACCTTCCAGCAGGACAATGACCCTAAGCAAACTATTAAAGCAACACTCGAGTGGTTTAAGGGGAAACATTTAAATGTCTTGGAATGGCCTAGTCAAAACCCAGACCTCAATTCATTTGAGAATCTGTGGTATGACCTAAAGATTGCTGTGCACCAGCGGAACCCATCCAACTTGAAGGAGCTGGAGCAGTTTTGCCTTGAAGAATGGGCAATAATCCCATTGGCTAGATATGCCAATCTTATAAAGATATACTCCAAGATACTTGCAGCTGTAATGACTTTGATGGGGTGAATAGTTCTGCACGGTCAAGTTTTCTGTTTTTTTTCGTCTTATTTCTGGTTTGTTTCACAATCTTGGTGTGTTTGGACCATGATAGTTTGTTGGTGATGTGGACACCAAGGAACTTGAAACTCTCGACCCGCTCCACTACAGCCCCATCAATGTTAATGGGGTCCTGTTCGGCCCTCCTTTTCCTGTAGTCCACAATCAGCTCCTTTGTCTTGCTCACATTGAGGGAGAGGTTGTTGTCCTGGCACCACACTGCCAGTTCTCTGACCTCCTCCCTATAGGCCGTCTCATCATTGAGGGAGAGGTTGTTGTCCTGGCACCACACTGCCAGGTCTCTGACCTCCTCCCTACAGGCCGTCTCATCGTTGAGGGAGAGGTTGTTGTCCTGGCACCACACTGCCAGGTCTCTGACCTCCTCCCTACAGGCCGTCTCATCATTGTCGGTGATCAGGCCTACCACTGTCGTGTCGTCAGCAAACTTAATGATGGTGTTGGAGTCGTGTTTGGCCACGCAGTCGTGGGTGAACAGGGAATACAGGAGGGGACTAAGTACACACCCCTGAGGGGCCCCAGTGTTAAGGATCAGCGTGGCAGACGTGTTGTTGCCTACTCTTACCACCTGGGGGCGGCCCGTCATGAAGTCCAGGATCCAGTTGCAGAGGGAGGTGTTTAGTCCCAGAGTCCTTAGCTTAGTGATGAGCTTTGAGGGCACTATCGTGTTGAACGCTGAGTTGTAGTCAATGAAAAGCATTCTCACATAGG